>NC_056727.1:120081988-120212614 GCF_019279795.1 Protopterus annectens
GTCACTTATTTGTGGTCAGATGTCTCTAACCACTAATTTTTTTCATGTCACTGAAATAACTAGAACTGTTTTCTCTTCAAGAGAACTTAAAATAAATTGTAAAATACTTTTGATGCCCCTTGTAATTTCAAGAAGATACACAGTTAACATGTTTTATGAACTGTCTAATGAACTATGAAACACTTAGCAGCTTTCTGTTATATGAACATTTTTGAATTAAATGTCACTGAAAGTCATCATGTAATACAATATACTCAGGTCTATACATGTTATAGCAATACCTATTAACTAGATCAAACTAGGAATTTGATTAGCAGATATTTAGCTTCTTTTACTTTGCTAATACTCTTAAACTAAAAAAATATATATTCTGTAATTTCTGGCATTCTAGCACAGAAAGAGACTATTCTTGGTGTACCTGTTCTGAACTTAACCTCAAGACTAAAATAGCACAATTTGTCTTTATTTTTTTTTTTCAGGTACTGAAAGGTTATCTGACAAGTTGGTTCAATTTTACTTTCACTGTCCTTCAGGAGTTTTTGCATAATCATAATTTGGTTGCATGTCACAAAGAACTTTCTAGAGTAAAAGCAAATCTCATTTGAATAAAGTAAACATATCACACATACAAGCTGTCATGCTTCAACTCCCCCAAGTCTTAAAATATATGTAAAATTAATATGCAGCCTTAACTGCGCTGTCATTTCATACTAGCTATCCATCTTTCTTCTACCTGTTTTTGATTCATTCCCTGGATTTACTTAGACATATCTTATGCTGCCAAGAGTATACTTCTTTCTACAGTTAATATGTTTTTTACTTAGTTTGCAAAATTACTGTAACTAATGACATTGCATGTGGTTCTTGTCCAGGAGGCAATATTATTTTGAGTCAGCAATTGCACTATTTAATTATAAACTATATTCTTTGATGTCAGTTTTGTTTTTAGAGGACATGCAATAAAACATATGTATCACATGAATATCTGAGCCCTTGATGTCCAGACAAGAAGCAAATTTCCTTTATTGCAGTTGTCAGACAGACAAAACAGCAAAAGCAAAATATTTTTCAGTCATACCTCTCAACTTCTTAATGCAAGAAATCTGGCCAAACTGTAAAATAATGCAGGACAAAGGCCCAGAAATAGGGACAAATTTTAAGTATTGCTCTTATAAACTTAGAAAGTTGCTAGAATAACAGGATTTGTGTTAGCATGTATTTTTCAGAAGACTATGAAGTCTAAAACTCAAATGTATGTCATTATTCAATTACTTCAATATCATGTGATTTGCCAGAAAACCACAAATTTTATGAGAAACAGACCAAAAGTATGAGACAAAAATCTGGACATTCTGTGAAAATCTGGACAGTTGAGAGGTGTGTTTCTAGTCCATTATATTTTTTCACTGTACTGCAATTTCATATGTTAACCAGATAAACCAATTGGACACAGCCGTCCCTTCTCAGTGGTATCCTAACATCACTGTCCTGTTATATTATTTGCTCACATATACACCATAGGCAAAAAGGGAAAAATCCTGCACTTAGAGTAAAAGTTTTTTTTTTATATCAGGACTCAAACATTATCAAAAGCACTGGTAAATATCAAATTTCTCAAGTATTAACATGTACTCATATGCTACATCACATGTATAAATCAGAATAATTAATTACTACATAAACTTATATATTCTAATGCTGTATACATTTTACACTGAAGCAGTTCTACTATATAACTGTTTATCAGGATTTGGGAAATATTCTTTAAATTTAAAACACATACTGTGTGACACCTTGAAGCGGTACTACAAAACTGAACTACTTTCAGTGTACTGTGCTAGAGACAATGAATTGGCCAAGAGAAATATTTTAATCAAACACATAATGAACCTGTCATTTAGCCAACACCCAGGACAGTAATGCATCTGAAAATTATCAAATGTATTATTTTTAACATCTTTTTAAATTATTGCTTAAGACATAAGCAAACATGCATTAACAGAAAGGAAAACAAACCATATTAACATTTTTTCCATTTACATACATTGTATATCACATATCTTTTGTTTCTTTATCATCATCATCAGGCCAATATTACATAAAATTGTTGAATTGCTGTGCTCCCTTAAACCTTACTCTTCCTCCTGAAAATTAGTCTGCATGTATTGCTCCCACTATTTCTGTTTATTTTTGTGCAACATGCTCCTTCTCTTTTCTAAAGATCCTTCTTCCAATTCTTCTCTCTCTCTCTCTTATATTATTTAACATTCCAAATATAATTGGTTTATACTTTGATTTCCATTTTCTAGTAATTGCTTTTTTTGGCAGCTAAGATGTTGTTGTTGTCTTTTGGCTTTTCCCGGTTAGGGGCTCGCCACAGCGGAACTCCGGTCTGCTAATGATTGGCAGTAGGTTTTGAGGAATGCCGAGGTGCCAGCTCGACATTCAACCTTCAACGAAGGCACGCCCATTTTGGCAGCTAACATAATTAAACTTAATAAGGCCTTACGATTTCTAAGCAATTAAGATCCTGTGTCCCAGCTCAAAAAAAATCATATCCTGACTTTCAACATGGCTGCAAACTGACGAATAACTTAACTTCACCTGTCTCAGTGTGAAAAAAGAAACTTGAGAGATACAGGTTAGCAATTCTCATAGTCTTAGCAAAGTTCAGTTGCTGGATAGTAAGTACACTGCCTGGATACCAGCAAAAAAAGAAACTTAGACTGCCTGAAAGATCAACTAAAGAAAGTGAATTAAAAACTCTAATTGGCAAGAATCCTACAGCTGTTGAGCAAAAGGCATTTTGAGAGCCAGCTTTGGTACAAAAGATGGCTTTGAGTAATTTAGAGGAAAAAATAAATCAAATGCAGTCAGAGCTGATTAAAATAAATGAAACACTAAAGAAGTACATCAACTCGAATAACAAAAGGCTGGGGGAAAATGAAATGGGAAAAACTCTAAATAGGTATTCAAGTGAGCTGATAAAACTGCAAAAATCAGATTTCAAAAATGAAGAAAAGGCTGGGGATTGAGACTGCTCAAGAAGACATGTTTCAAAAAACAATAGAATTAGAGAAGAAAGCATGTAGGGAAAAACTTTTGTTTTTATGCTGTACCAGAGAAACTGGGAGGAACAGAAAGTGTTAATTCTATGAAGGCATGGATAAGAAACTGGATTGGTATTGCACAGCAGGATTTGTTAACTGAAAGGGCAGATCATGTGTATTCTCCAAACCTGGCCATGACAAAGCAGCCAATACTTGTAGTAGTAAAGATGCAACCATAGCAGCAGGAAGATTTAATCCTGACAAAACTGTGGCAGAAGGGTAAAGTATTAAAAATTTAAGATGGTATAGAGTGTGTGTGGAAATTGTCTATTTGGGACATTTGTTCCTATCAGGAGGTTAAACTTCATTATTTGAAGATGTACATAGTTTTGTGTGTTTGCTTTAAATTAATAGCTTAAGAGGTATTCTGGGGGTGTTTTGTTTGGAGATTTGCATTAAAACAAAACGTATTGTAAAGTATGACATAGGCAAAAAGGCTGACATCTAATAGGTGGTTAACATAACTTAATATCATAAAGGCTACACTATCCACATTATTTTGGAATGTGAATGGCCTCACAGGTAGAGAGAAAAAGGTAAGAGTATCAATTTATATTAAGAAATGCAGGGTGCAAATGCCATGGGTGACATATTTGGAAAGAAGTGAGCATTTGAATTTGGTAAAAAAGGATTTAGAGAGGATGGATTTCCAGCAAAATATCAGGGACAAATGAAAGGAAGAGTACTACTAATTGCTAGAGGAGCTCTAATAATGACAGAAGAGTGCAAACATAATGACACATTTGTAGTAGTAAGGGGCTACTGGCAAGTAGGGAGGATTATGCTGGCACATAGTTATATTCCATCTAAAACTGATATTATGGATCTTAATAAAAATTTGAGAAAAATGATCATCTTTCAGCAGGGAATATTACTTATAGGTGGGGACTAGAACTGGATTTGAAACAGTGAGGATGTATCTGGGGTCCTAGATGGGGAAAAGTTAAAAAGGGGGCTAGATTCCTGAATAAATGTATGAAAATATTTGATATGGAGGACATAAATTCAGTAGTAGGAAATCAGAGAGAATCCACAAATTATTACCCAAGGTACAAAAACTGGGTAGGACTAGAAAGAAATTATATTTCATAGGAATGTGTGCATTTAATTGAAAACTTCAACACACATCCAGTAACTATTTTCCGATCACTCACCAACAGCAACTAACATAAAAATGCAGGGTAGTGAAGTGAAAATGAGATACTGGAAACTTCCCAACTATCTGTTAAAAAGAGTGGAATTTAAGGAATGGGGAGGGGAAAATATTTGAGAGTTATTAGGGAAGATATAAATTTCTTCAGAAGCTATAGCTAGTGAGTGTATAAAATGAAAGTGGAGTTTAAAATTGGGTAGAAATAAAAGAAAAAGAGATATGGTTAAGTAACATATTTTTTTAGAAGGGCTGACATGGGTTAAATATTCCAGAATAAGGGAAATCTCACAGAAGAAGAAGAGGTTCAACTGCAGAGTGATAATGAGAAAATAAGAGAGTATTTGAATAATATGCATGAGTTTAGAAAGACTGAAGTTAAGTAGCTGTTTCTTTTTTTTTGACTTAACAGAAACTAGAAAGGATTTCTGCCAAACATAGGGAGCCTATAACAAGAAAAATAATGAGGAATTTGAAGTATTGTGGAAATTTTATGAAATGTTGGATAAAGAAGAGAAATGTGGAAATCAAGAAAAAGCACCAATGGAAATATTTATGGAAAACATAAGTATGCTAAGGTTAGGGGTAGATGAGACTCAACAGTTAAAAATAGGAGATGAGATAAAAATGATTATATTTAATTAATGTGCAGAAAAGTCTACAGGAATAACTTTAGAGTATGCTGACATCTGTGTGGTCATTGAGTCATGTTTTAAAGCCATGAAGAGCACATCAGAGGTGCAAGGTTATGATGCTTTCTGCACATTTAGACTAGCTACTACACAGACGATGACTAAAGGTGGAGGTGTCTTGATTTACATGAAAAAATAAATATACCTCGAGGCTGGCCAAACAGGACAATACACTCAAGCTTCTCCATGTTCAAATCACCATAGGCAAAATCCAATACTACTTCCTTACAAGCTATAGGCCCCTATATAATCCAGTAAACCCATAACATAAACTTATTGGAAACACTCATCACCCAACCCAATACCATATTGATGGGGGACTTTAATTACCCCACTATTAACTAGGAATCATATATGACACCAAACATACAGGCACAGAGATACCTGAATTTTGTAAATATAAACTCCCTGGACCAGATTGTCAATACACAGACAAGGGATACAATCATAGTAGATCTGGTCCACACTAATATTGGGGAGTGCAGCACACCCCTAATGTAATGTCTTCTCTGGTAAAGACAAAGCACAAAATTGTCTCCTTTGAAGGAAAAATAAAACTTGGAACCCCTGCTAACCCTGGAATATCCAGGAACAACTCTAAGGCTACCTCCCTACTATTAAGTGATAATCTGGCAAAATTTCAAGCCCCAGTTAACCCTGGGAACACTGTTGCCTATGTGGAACTGTTCACAGAAACCATGTAACAGCATGTTAATAGCTGCACAGAGGCAGCTGCACCCACCAGGAAGTACAGAGTGAACTCAAAAAGCAAGGCACCCTGGTGGAATCACACCAAAATACTGTATAACAGAAGGAAGAAAATCATAACAAAAATAGGAGGTGTAGCACTTAGCAGGATAAACACACTCTCATCAAACTAATCAAACAACTCAGAGGGCAAATAAAGTCTACCAAAGTCAAATTTGAGGTTAATTTGGGCTCCCAGACCAAGGACAACCACAAAACATTTTTAGCTATTTTGCAGCCTCAGAAGCAATATGCAATTGTGTAGCGAGCTCATTCCTAATGCAGCCACCTAAACTGAGTCAGAAGATATAGAAACCCTACTGAAAAACAAATTCAGCTCCAACTTTACCACTCTCTCCCATTCAATTTCCCCTCAGGAAATACCACCAAATTTAATACCCCCTACTATCACTAAGGAACAATTCCTTAATGCTCTCTAAGACCAAAAACATTGCACCAATGGACCCAAACAATATCCCATCATGCCTTCTAAATAGAATGAAACATGACCTATCAGGCCATCTGGAATTGCTATTTAACTTTGGCCTCCAAACAGGCTTCATATCTCACAAATGGAGAACAGCAGCAGTCATCCCTCTGCACAAAGGTGGACTATTTATAGACTCTGGAAACTACAGAATCATAAGTATCACTAGTCTCATATGCAAAGCCATGGAAAGAATTATCACTGAAATGATCAATAGTGACACATAAACCTCCAAACACTGGACCCAACCTGATTTGGTTTTGTCAATGGAAGGTCATGCCTACTTATCCAGGTGGACTTCTTTGAGAAGGTCACCAAAGCAATGGATGAGGACAAAAAGGTTCACACTGCTTACCTTGACCTGGCCAAGGCATTTGACACAATACCTCACTCAGGCATAGGTTCATAGGTAGGTAATAGGCTATTGGCCCTAGGGCCTATATAAGCCTAGCCAAATGGTACCCTGGCTTTTGCCACCCAAGAAAATTATTTTCCTGTGCCCCTGTCAAGCAGAGCCACAGAAGTGATCCCCAGGGTGAATTTCCTATCTCCCATCCAATCATCAAGATTTTTCTTGAAGAGTGCTAACGAGGAGCTTTGTTTGATATAGATAGGTAGTTTGTTCCAGAGTATGGGAAGTCTCTGTGATAGGAATCTATCCCTCCAGCATGTTCTGTTTATTGTGGTGACAAGGTTTACGCCCCTAGAGTGTGCAGCTCAGAAGGAGTGGGATTTCTTTAAGTGGAGCATGTCTAACAGCTCTGGGTTTAACATAGCTTTGTATGTTAGGCAGAGATTGCCTCTGAGTAGGCGATATGCGACAGAGTAAGGCTAGAGTTTTTTGAGATGGTCTGCATAGGGCATCTGTTTGAGGTTGGTAATCCTCTTTGTGAGGTATATCTGTGACCTTTCCAGTTGGTGTAGATGTCTTGTGAGGTACATACCAAAAGGGGCATTGTACTCTATAATGGTTCAAATGAGTGATGAGCAGAGGGGAACAATTACCTCTTTTTTCCTGGATGAGAAACCTTTTGTGATGAGGTGTGCCATGTAGAAGGATTTCCTGACTACTGTAGTGATGTGATTATCAAAGGAAAGACTACTGTCCACCTGTGTCCCAAGGTATATTATCACACTTTCAGTGTTAAGTAGACTACCGCCTATGTGGTAGTTCATGGGTACAGAGTTTTTATCAAAAGGGATGACAATGCACTTTTTGGCATTGAGCTTGAGGCCAGGGCTTTGACACCAGGCATCTGTCTCAGTGAGATCCTTTTGTAGGATGTCCACATCATTAGGAGTTTTGATTATGGCTCCTAGTTTTCAGTCATCTGTGAACTTTGTTAGCCAAAGACCTTCTGTGTTAGCCTGTACTTCAGAGAAGTAGATAATAAACATGAGAGAACCTAGGACTGAACCCTGTGGTACTCCACTTGTCACTGGTCTGAAGTTTGATTTAGAGTCTGCTACTTTCACAGTGTGGGTTCTGTCAGTGAGCCATTTAGCAACCATCTTGTGACATAAGAATTTATACCTAGTTTAGTGAGTTTATCTATAATTCCAGTGTGGGGGATGGTGTCAAAAGCCTTGGCGAGATCTAGATAGGCTGTGTGAACCACCTTACCCTCATCTATGGCTTTGGTGACTGCTTCAAAGAAGTCTATCAGGTTTAGGAGACATGATCTTCCTTTTACAAACCCAAACTGGGTAGTGTCCAGAGTTTTGAGATTACCAGTGCCATTGTTTATAAGTTCCATGATGATACATTCCATAGCCTTGCAGACCAGGCTCATCAGGCTAATGAGGCGGTAGTTCCCGGGGTCTGTGGTGCCTCCCCCTTTGTAGAGTGGGATACCCATTACTGTGCACCATACAGTGGGCACAAAGCCTGGGATGTTGTGAGGTCCCATGGATGCTGTTTTCTTGGCTTTGGAGAGTGTGTTTTTTACCTGTGCAGCCGTGATTACAGAAACTTTGCATTCTTCCGGTACAGAGATGGGCCCGTTAGGGCATGAGAGAGGGGAAAAGTTAGCACTGAACCTATCTGCGAGGATGTTGGCAATATCAGTTGGTTCTGTATATTTAATGCCATTGTGCTGTAACTCAGAGCAGATATGAGTGTTGCCATTGAGATTCTTGACATAGCTATAGAATGCTTTGTGGTTGTCTTTAGAATCAGTGGTGATTTTGTTTTCGTAACTAGCTTTGGAGGATTTTATGAGGGATCTCAGCTTCTTACTAAGGCTGACCACAGAGTTCCTCCAGTCATGGGATTTTACTCTTTTTTGCAACAGTTTCTTTCTTCTGTTGTAGAGTTTATTTATGGCAGGGGACCACCAGATTGGCTTCCTTTTTTTGGAGGATAGCATCTTGGTTCTGTTAGGGATTGCATGATCCATGCAATCGTGTAAGTGCTTATAAAGTGCAATTGTATAGGATTCAGCCATCGTACCTCTATTTTCCATCAGCATGGGTGTCGTGAAGTTTGCCACTTCTCTCTTAAGCAGCGTGAAGTTGGCTTTGGAGAAATTTTTTATGGTGGTTTCCCTAATGGGGGGTGAGGGTGAGATGTGGATGTCTAGGATGATTTGCATGTGGTCGGATCTGACCAACAAGCAATTGACCTCTGGTGTGTGACACTGGTTGCCCATGTTGGTAATGACCAGGTCTAGGATATTGATGCCCCTGGTGGGGATGTGGATAAGTTGATCCAAGGCATTGGAATTTATGAATTCCAGAAAACGTTGAGCACAAGAGTTGGTACATGAGTAGTTTTCCCAGTTAATGGTGGAGTAGTTGAAATCACCCATTATTAGGGTGTTAGGTTGTACCCTAATATTTTCCAGTGTATCAAGAAATGAGGAGTGGAAATCCTAGGGCATGGTGGGGGATCTGTAGCAAGCTACAATTTGGATTGTGGTCATGCCCAGAGTTAGTTGCACTTGGATAATCTCGGATGCATTATGCTGAGCAACTAGCCTGGAGGTGTGGATATCCTTAATGAATATGGACATGCCTCTGCCTTTAGTGCTTTGGTCCAGGTTAGGTGGCCGAAAGGTGTGGTATGAATTATAGCCTGGTAATGCAGGGATGCTCTCTGGAGCCTTGAACCAGTTCTCTGTCACTGTTGATGTTCTCCATTTTAAGGAGTGCCTCGAGTGAGTGCATTTTGAGGTTTAGACTTCTAGCATTTTGAGTAGCATTACCCTCAGATTTTGCTTGCTTGTACCTGTTACGGTGGTGAATTTGTCATTTGAATCGTGTCTCAAAAAGGAACTATAGGGGTGGCAAGAGCCTTAGCCAATGTCCGGAATCCCAAGGGTGACAGGGGCAGGCCATCTCAGTCAAAGCATCGTGGTTTGTCGATCATGTCATCCCAGGCAGACAGATACTGGATCCCCCTTAGAATGACACCAGAAGCTTAGCCAATTGTTGAAGTCAATCATTTTGTCCTTGTACTGTGGTATCATTCTGGGTGATGGCTGGATGCTACTCAAGGCTAGGGTCATACCTGCCTGGGCTACAAGATCGGACAGCTCCTCCATGTCTCTTTTCATGTAGTCCAGGGAGGTACATCTCAGGTCATTCACACCAACATGGACAATGACAGAGTCATATTTGTACTTGTGGAGTGACCTGAGTGCATGCATTATGTGGTGGATCCTGGCACCTGACAGGCAACTGACAGTAACTTTCTTCTTGTTTAGCCTGGTGAGTGGAACATCAGTGTGCCTGACTATAGAGTCACCTATGGCTAGAGTGTTGGGTACATTGTTATGCCTTATGGACTGTAGTTGAGTGGCACACTGAGTTTGTGGGCTATGTGTCATTTGGATTGTGTTAGGGGGTGGAGGTTGCTTGTGTTTCTGCTTTGGAGGTCCCTGTTGCTTGGGTAGATTTTTTTGAGAGCCTCTGCGAATGTAGGTGTGTGTTTCTATGTGTGTGTTTTGGTGGTGTAGGTTTTGAGGGCCTATGTGATGAGTGTGGTGTGGTGCAAGTGTTTATCTTCTCCTCTTGACTGCCTAGTCCAGTCTTGGGTGAAGAGAGCTTTGCTTCCAGTTTGGTTATATAAGTGCATCTCTCACAGGTTGTAGTATTGGGTGGTAGGAGGAGAGGGTTGCCTGTGTACATTTGGCAATTGCTGCATTGCCCCAAGATGCCCAGATTCATCAGGTAGAAAGGAGAAAACACCAGGAAATGAGCCTTAGACATGCCTGGATAGGTGAAGAAAGTTGAGTGTTGTAGTAATTTGTAGCTTATTTAGTGCTTACAATGATTTCTGAACAAGTGCTAAGCTCAAAGAAATAGATTTGAGCACTGAAACTAGAAAACTGGCTAGTTCTATGAAACAAAATTAAGCTAGAAGGCCTCCCTCCAACACAGAAAATCTTGGGGGATCAAAAGCTTAAAACAGTCCTGGATACAGCAAATCTGTATCTTGACTAGACGACTTACAGGAAAGGCAGAAAACAAGCTTAGAAAATGTATTTTTTTTTGTAGAGTGGAAAGGGGAAAGAAGGAGCAGAAACTAACTGGGTTAGACTTCTCAAATGTTCTCCCTGGATTACGTAGAATGAGGTAATGACACTAGACTGGGAGAAGTGTCCCAGATATAATTTACAACAGGGGTGGGCAACTGCAAAGCCACCAAGTATAAAAACAGCATAGCAATAGGGAGGGAGGGTAGGAAAAAAATCAGAACAAATAAACAAAACAAGATGCTTAACAATTGTAGAAAATTTCTAGTTAATAACTCACACGCAGTGAAACTAGCTAGCAAAGTATATGCAGACAATAAAAGTGCTATAAATACCTCAGAAATAAGCAAAAAAACAGGATACTTAAAGTTATATATCACAGATTAGTTGGCTCAGAGCCCTTCCTCTCACTTCCTCCGATTAGCTCAGTGTGAAATGGCAGAAACACTACACAAGTTAACTTCTTAAGTAAAAGTTGAAACCTAAAACAACTTTAAAAAAAAGCTTTAAAGAACCAATGAGGAGCTTACTCCAAGCCGTAGTCCAGGCAACCCCAGTCAGCCAATGAAAACAAATAATTCACTCTTACTGAAATACTATACTGGCTTTGGCTAAGCTATGATAGCCTGGAACATGTGCTCAGACACATAGCCTCTACTAACAAACAACTAGGCCCAAAACACAAGCATGAATATGGACAATGCTAGACTACAAACACTACTTAGGTAGAAAAAAACTGCAAAAATGTGTAAACAGATAAAGGATCAAGGAGACTCTAGAGAATGATTTTAACTGCTAACAAGTTATATGACACCCTCCTTAGCAGGAAATCAGAACAAACAAACCCAACCAGACGCTTAACAATTGTAGAAAATTTCTACGTAATACCTCACACACAGTCAAACTAGCTAGCAAAGTATATGCAGACAATAAAAGTGCTATACATAACTCAGAAATAAGCAAAAAAACAGGATACTTAATGTTATGTATCACAGATTAGTTGGCTAAGAGCCCTTCCTCTGACTTCCTCTGATTATCTCAGTGTGAAATGGAAGAAACGCTCACAAGTTAACTTCTTAAGTAACAAAGTTGAAACCTGAAACAACTTTAAAAAAAAGCTTGAAAGAACCAATGAGGTGCTTACTCCAAGCTACAGTCCAGGCAACCCCAGTCAGCCAATTAACACAAACAATTCACTCTCACTGAAATGCTATACTGGCCTTGGCTAAGCTGTGAAGGCCTGGAACATTTGCTCAGACACACACTTTCTACTAACAAACAACTAGGCACAAAACACAAGCGTGAATATAGACAATGCTACACTACCGACACTACTTAGGTAGAAAAAAACTGCAGAAATGATTAAAGAGATAAAGTATCAAGGAGACTCTAGAGAATGATTTTAACTGCTAACAAGTTATATGACACCCTCCTTAGCAGAAAATCAGAACAAACAAACCCAACCAGACGCTTAACAATTGTAGAAAATTTTTAGTTAATACCTCACACACAGTAAAACTAGCTAGCAAACTATATACAGACAATAAAAGTGCTATATATAACTCAGAAATAAGCAAAACACAGGATACTTGATGTTATATATCACAGATGAGTTGGCTCAGAACCCTTCCTCTGACTTTCTCGATAAGCACAATGTGAAATGGCAGAAAAACTCACAAGTTAACTTCTTAAGTAACAAAGTTGAAACCTGAAACAACTTTAAAAAAAGTTTGAAAGAACCAATGAGGTCTTTACTCCAAGCCTTAGTCCAGGAAACTCCAGTCAGCCAGTGACCACAAACAATTCACTACCACTGAAATGCTATACTGGCCTTGGCTAAGCTATGATGGCGTGGAACATGTGCTCAGATACACACCCTCTACTAACAAACAACTAGGCCCAAAACACAAGCCTGAATATGGACAATGCTACACTACCGACACTACTTAGGTAGAAAAAAAACTGCAGAAATGTTTAAACAGATAAATGATCAAAGAGACTCTAGAGAATTCTTTTAACTGCTAAGAAGTTATATGACACCCTCCTTAGCAGGAAATCAAAACAAACAAACCCAACCAAATGCTTAACAATTATGGAAAAATTTCTAATTAATACCTCACACACAGTGAAACTAGCTAGCAAAGTATATGCAGACAGTAAAAGTGCTATAAATAATTCAAAAATAAGCAAAAAATAGGATACTTAATGTTATATATCATAGATTAGATGGCTCAAAACTCTTCCTCCTAATAGCTCAGTGTGAAATGGCAGCAATATTCACAAGGTAACTTCTTAACTAACAAAGTTGAAACCTGAAACAACTTACACACACCCTCTACTTACAAACAACTAGGCCCAAAGCACAAGCCTGAATATGGACAATGCTACACTACCAACACTACTTATGTAGAAAAAAACTGCAGAAATGTTTAAACAGATAAAGGATCAAGTAGACCCCAGCAAATGCTTTTAACTGCAAACAAGTTATATGATACATTCCTTAGCAGGAAATAAGATCAAACAAACCCAACCAGATGCTTAACAATTGTAGAATATTTCTAGATAATAGCTCACACACAATGAAACTAGCTAGCAAAATATATGCAGACAAAAAACTGCTATAAATAACTCAGAAATAAACAAAAAACAGGATACTTAATGTTATATATCACAGATTAGTTGGCTCAGAGTCCTTCCTCCAACTTCCTCTGATTAGCTCAATGTGAAGCAGCAGAAACACTCACAAGTTAACTTCTTAAGTAACAAAGTTGAAACCTGAAACAACTTTAAAAAAAGCTTGAAAGAACCAATGAGGTGTTTACGCCAAGCTGTAGTCCAGGAAACCACAGTCAGCCAATGACCACAAACAATTCACTCTCAATGAAATGCTATACTGGCCTTGGCTAAGCCATGATAGCCTGGAAAATGTGCTCAGACACATACCCTCTACTAACAAACAACTAGGCCCAAAACACAAGCTTGAATATGGACAATGCTACACTACCAATACTACTTAGGTAGAAAAAAACTGCATAAATGTTTAAATAGATAAAGGATCAAGTTGACGCTAGACAATTCTTTTAACTGCAAAGAAGTTATATGACACCCTCCTTAGCAGGAAATCAGAACAAACAAACCCAACCAAATGCTTAACAATTATAGAAAAATTCTAGTTAATACCTCACACAAAGTGAAACTAGCTAGCAAAGTATATGCAAACAATAAAAGTGCTATAAATAACTCAGATATAAGCAAAAAACAGGATACTCAGTGTTATATATCACAGATTAGTTGGCTCAGAGCCCTTTCTCTGACTTCCTCCGATTAACTCAGTGTGAAATGGAAGAAACGCTCACAAGTTAACTTCTTAAGTAACAAAGTTGAAACCTGAAACAACTTTAAAAAAAGCTTGAAAGAACCAATGAGGTGCTTACTCCAAGCCATAGTCCAGGCAACCCCAGTCAGCCAATGACCACTAAAAATTCACTCTCACTGAAATGCTATACTAGCCTTGGGTAAGCTATGATGGCCTGGAACATGTGCTCAGACACACACCATCTACTTACAAACAACTAGTCCCAAAGCACAAGCCTGAATAGGGACAATGCTACACTACCAACACTACTTAGGTAGAAAAAAACTGCAGAAATGTTTAAACAGATAAATGATCAAGGAGACTCTAGAGAATGCTTTTAACTGCAAACAAGTTATATGATACCCTCCTTAGCAGGAAATCAAAACAAACAAACCCAACCAGATGCTTAACAATCGTAGAAAATATCTAATTAATACTTCACACACACAGTGGAACTAGCTTGCAAAGTATAACCAGACAATAAAAGTGCTATACATAACTCAAAAATAAGCAAAAAACAGGATACTTAATGTTATATATCACAGAGTAGGTGGCTCAGAGCCCTTTCTCTGACTTCCTCCGACTAGCTCAGTGTGAAATTGTAGAAACACTCACAAGTTAACTTCTTAAGTAAAGTTGAAACCTGAAACAACTTTAAAAAAATGCTTGAAAGAACCAATGAGGTGCTTACTCCAAGCCATACTCCAGGCAACCCCAGTCAGCCAATGACCATAAACAATTCACTCTCACTGAAATGCTATACTGGCCTTGTCTAAGCTGTGATGGCCTGGAACATGTGCTCAGACACACACTTTCTACTAAAAAACAACTAGGCACAAAACACAAGCCTGAATATGAACAATGCTACACTACCAACACTACTTAGGTAGAAATACACTGCAAAAATGACTAAAAAGATAAAGGATCAAGGATACTCTAGAAAACACTTTTAACTGCAAACAAGTTATATGATACCCTCCTTAGCAGGAAATCAGATAAAACAATCCCAACCAGATACTTAACAATTGTAGAAAATTTCTAGTTAATACCTCACAAACAGTGAAACTAGCTAGCAAACTATATGCAGACAATAAAAGTGCTATATATAACTCAGAAATAAGCAAAAAACGGGATACGTAATGTTATATATGACAGGTGAGATGGCTCAGAACCCTTCCTCCAACTTTCTCCGATAAGCACAATGTGTAATGTAAGAAAAGCTCACATGTTAAATTCTTACATAACAAAGTTGAAACATGAAACAACTTAAAAAAAGAAAGCTTGAAAGAACCAATGAGGTCTTTACTCCAAGTCGTATTCCAGGAATCCCCAGTCAGCCAATGACCACAAACAATTCACTCTCACTGAAATGCTGTACTGGCCTTGGCTAAGCTATGATGGCCTGGAACATGTGCTCAGACACACACCGTCTACTAACAAACAACTAGGCC
The DNA here is from genome assembly GCF_019279795.1 of Protopterus annectens. NCBI lineage: Eukaryota > Metazoa > Chordata > Ceratodontiformes > Protopteridae > Protopterus > Protopterus annectens. The sequence continues at coordinate 120,097,459 of NC_056727.1, forward strand.
CAAAACAAAACCCTAAATGTGGACAATGCTACACTACCAACAATACATAGGTAGAAAACAACTGCAGAAATGTTTAATCAGATAAAGGATCAAGGAGACTCTAGAGAATGCTTTTAACTGCAAACAAGTTATCTGATACCCTCCATAGCAGGAAATCAGAACTAACAAACCCAACCAGATACTTAACAATTGTAGAAAATTTCTTTTTAATACCTCACACAAAGTGAAACTAGCTAGCAAAGTATATCCAGACAGTAAATGTCCTATAGATAATTCAGAAATAAGCAAAAAAATAGGATACTTAATGTTATATATCACAGATTAGTTGGCTCAAAGCCCTTCCTCCTATTAGCTCAGTATGAAAAGGCAGTAAAACCCACAAGGTAACTTCTTAACTAACAAAGTTGAAACCTGAATCAACTTTCAAAAACAGCTTTAAAAAAACAATGACATGCTTACTCCAAGCCGAAGTCCAGGCAACCCCAGTCAGCCATTGACCACAAACAATTCACTCTCACTGAAATGCTATACTGGCTATGGCTAAGCTATGATGGCCTGGAACATGTGCTCAGACACACAGCCTCTACTAACAAACAACTAGGCCCAAAACACAAGCCTGAATATGTACAATGCTACACTCCAACACTACTTAGGTAGAAAAAATACTGTAGAAATGGTTAAAAAGATAAAGGATCAAGGAAACTCTAGAGAATGCTTTTAACTGCAAACAAGTTATATGATACCCTCGTTAGCAGGAAAATAGAACAATAAACCCAACCAGATGCTTACCAATTGTAGGAAATTTCTAGTTAATAACTCACACACAGTGAAACTAGCTAGCAAAGTATATGCAAACAATAAAAGTGCTATAAATAACTCAGATATAAGCAAAAAACAGGATATTCAATGTTATATATCACAGATTAGTTGGCTCAGAGTCCTTCCTCTGACTTCCTCTGATTAACTCAGTGTGAAATGGAAGAAACGCTCACAAGTTAACTTCTTAAGTAACAAATTTGAAACCTGAAACAACTTTAAAAAAAGCTTGAAAGAACCAACGAGGTGCTTACTCCAAGCCATAGTCCAGGCAACCCCAGTCAGCCAATGACCACAAACAATTCACTCTCACTGAAATGCTATACTAGCCTTGGGTCAGCTATGATGGCCTGGAGCATGTGCTCAGACACACACCATCTACTTACAAACAACTAGTCCCAAAGCACAAGCCTGAATATGGACAATGCTACACTACCAACACTACGTAGGTAGAAAAAAACTGCAGAAATGTTTAAACAGATAAAGGAACAAGGAGACTCTAGAGAATGCTTTTAACTGCAAACAAGTTATATGATACCCTCCTTAGCAGGACATCAGAACAAACAAACCCAACCAGATGCTTAACAATGGTAGAAAATATCTAGTTAATACTTCACACACAGTGGAACTAGCTTGCAAAGTATAACCAGACAATAAAAGTGCTATACATAACTCAAAAATAAGCAAGAAAACAGGATACTTAATGTTATATATCACAGATTAGTTGGCTCAGTGCCCTTTCTCTGACTTCCTCCGATTACCTCAGTGTGAAATTGTAGAAACACTCACAAGTTAACTTCTTAAGTAAAGTTGAAACCTGAAACAACTTTAAAAAAATGCTTGAAAAAAACAATGAGGTGCTTACTCCAAGCCATACTCCAGGCAGCCCCAGTCAGCCAATGACCACAAATAATTCACTCTCACTGAAATGCTATACTGGCCTTGGCTAAGCTGTGATGGCCTGGAACATTTGCTCAGACACACACTTTCTACTAAAAAACAACTAGGCAAAAAACACAAGTCTGAATATGAACAATGCTACACTACCAACACTACTTAGGTAGAAATAAACTGCAGAAATGATTAAAAAGATAAAGGATCAAGGATACTCTAGAAAACACTTTTAACTGCAAACAAGTTATATGATACCCTCCTTAGCAAGAAATCAGATAAAACAATCCCAACCAGATATTTAACAATTGTAGAAAATTTCTAGTTAATACCTCACACACAATGAAACTAGCTAGCAAACTACATGCAGACAATAAAATTGCTATATATAACTCAGAAATAAGCAAAAAACAGGATATGTAATGTTATATATCACAGATGAGTTGGCTCAGAACCCTTCCTCCGACTTTCTCCGATAAGCACAATGTGAAATGTAAGAAAAACTCACATGTTAAATTCTTACGTAACAAACTTGAAACAACTTTTAAAAAAAGCTTGAAAGAACCAATGAGGTCTTTACTCCAAGCCGTAGTCCAGGAATCCCCAGTCAGCCAATGGCCACAAACAATTCACTCTCACTGAAATGCTATACTGGCCATGGCTAAGCTATGATGGCCTGGAACATGTACTCAGACACACACCCTTTACTAACAAACAACTGGGCCCAAAACAAAACCCTAAATATGGACAATGCTACACTACCAACAATACATAGGTAGAAAACAACTGCAGAAATGTTTAATCAGATAAAGGATCAAGGAGACTCTAGAGAATGCTTTTAACTGCAAACAAGTCATCTGATACCCTCCATAGCAGGAAATCAGAACTAACAAACCCAACCAGATACTTAACAATTGTAGAAAACTTCTAGTTAATACCTCACACACAGTGAAACTAGCTAACAAAGTATATGCAGACAATAAAAGTGTTATAAATAACTCAGAAATAAGCAAAAAACAGGATACTTAATGTTATATTTCACAGATTAGTTGGCTCAGAACCTTTCTTTGGACTTCCTCTGATTAGCACAGTGTGAAATGGCAGAAACACTCACAAGTTAACTTCTTAACTAACAAAGTTGAAACCTGAAACAACTTTAAAAATAAAGCTTGAAAGAAGCAATGAGGTGCTTACTCCAAGTCATAGTCCAGGCAACCCCAGTCAGCCAATGCCCAAAAACAATTCACTCTCACTGAAATGCTATACTGGACTTTGGTAAGCTATGATGGCCTGGAACAGATGCTTAGACACACACCCTCTACTAACAATCAACTAGGCCCAAAACACAAGCCTGAATATGGACAATGCTACACTACCAACACTATATAGGTAGAAAAGAAACTGCAGAAATTTTTAAACAGATAAAGGATCAAGGAGACTCTAGAGAATGCTTTTAACTGCCAACAAGTTATATGATACCCTTCTTAGCAGGAAATAAGAACAAACAAAACAAACCAGATGGTTAACAATTGTAGAAAATTTCTACATAATAACTCACACACAGTGAAACTAGCTAGCAAAGTATATGCAGACATAAAAAGTGCTATGAATAACTCAGAAATAAGCAAAAAACAGGATACTTAATGTTACATATCACAGATTAGTTGACTCAGAGCCTTTCCTCCGACTTCCTCCGATTAGCTCAGTTCGAAATAGCAGAAACACTCACAAGTTAACTTCTTAAGTAACAAAGTTGAAATCTGAAACAACTTTTAAAAAAAGCTTGAAAGAACCAATGAGGTGCTTACTCCAAGCCATAGTCCATGCAACTCCAGCCAGTCAATAACCACAAACAATTCATTGTCAGTGAAATGCTATACTGGCCTTGGCTAAGCTATGATGGCCTGGAATATGTGCTCACACACACCCTCAACTAATAAACAATTAGGCCCAAAACACAAGCCTGAATATGGACAATACTACACTACCAACACCACTTAGGTAGAAAAAAAAACTGAAGAAATGTTTAAACAGATAAAGGATCAAGGAGACTCTAGAGAATGCTTTTAACTGCAAACAAGTTATATTATACCCTACTTGGCAGGAAATCACAACAAATAAACCCAGCCAGATGCTTAACAATTGTAAAAAATTTCTAGTTAATACCTCACACACAGTGAAACTAGATAGCAAAGTATATGCAGACAATAAAAGTGCTATAAATAACTCAGAAATAAGCAAAAAAAAACAGGATAATTAATGTTACATACCACAGATTAGTCGGCTCAGAGCCCTTCCTCTGACTTCCTCCGATAAGCTCAGTGTGAAATGGCAGAAACACTCACAAGTTAACTTCTTAAGTAACAAAGTTGAAACCTGAAACAACTTAAAAAAAAAGCTTGAAAGAACCAAAGAGGTGCTTACTCCAAGCCATAGTCCAGGCAACCCCAGTCAGCCAATGACCACAAACAATTCACTGTCACTGAAATGCTATACTGGCTTTGGCTAAGCTATGATGACCTGGAACATGTGCGCAGAAACACACCCTCTATTCACAAACAACTAGGCCCAAAACAAAAGCCTGAATATGAAATATGCTACACTACATAGGTAGGAAAAAAAACTGCAGAAATTTTGAAACAGATAAAGGATCAAGGAGACTCCAGAGAATGCTTTTAACTACAAACAAGTTATATGACACCCTCCTTAGCAGGAAATCAGAACAAACAATCCTAAACAGATGCTTAACAATTGTAGAAAATTTCTAGTTAATACCTCACACACAGTGAAACTAGCTAGCAAAGTATATACAGACAATAAAAGTGCTATAAATAACTCAGAAATAGGCAAAAAACAGGATACTTAAAGCTATATAACACAGATTAGTTGGCTAAGAGCCCTTCCTCTGACTTCCTCCAATTAGCTCTGTGTGAAATTGCAGAAACCCTCACAAGTTAACTTCTTAAGTAACAAAGTTGAAACCTGAAACAACTTTAAAAAAAAGCTTGAAAGAACCAATGAGGTGCATACTCCAAGCCGTAGTCCAGGGATCCCCAATCAGCCAATGACCACTAAAAAATTCAGCTCACTGAAATGTTATACTGGCTGTGGCTAAGCTGTGATGGCCTGGAACGTGCTAAGACACACACTTTCTACAAACAAACAACTAGGCCCAAAACACAAGCCTAAATATGAACAATGCTACACTACCAACACCACTTGGGTAGGAAAAAAACTGCAGAAATGTCTCAACAGATAAAGGATCAAGGAAATTTTAGAGAATGCTTTTAACTGCAAACAAGTTATGTGATACCCTCCATAGCAGGAAATCAGAACAAACAAACCCAACCCGATACTTAATTGTAGAAAATTTCTAGTTAATACCTCACACACAAGGAAACTAGCTAGCAAAGTATATGCAGACAATAAAAATGCTATAAATAACTCATAAAAAAAGCAAAACACAGGATATGAAATGTTATATATCACAGATTAGTTGGCTCAGAGCCCTTCCTCCGACTTCCTCTGATTAGCTCAGTGTGAAATGGCAGAAACATTCACAAGTTAACTTATTAAGTAACAAAGCTGAAACCTGAAACAACTTTAAAAAAAGCTTGAAAGAACCAATAAGGTGCTTACTCCAAGCCGTAATCCAGGCAACCCCAGTCAGCCAATGACCACAAACAATTCACTCTCACTGAAATGCTATACTGCCCTTGGCTACGCTATGATGGCCTGAAACATGTACTCAGACACACACCCTCTACTAACAAACAACTGGGCCCAAAACACAAGCCTGAATATGGACAATGCTACACTACCAACACTACTAAGGCAGAAAAAAATGCAGAAATGTTTAAACAGATAAAGTATCAAGGAGACTCTAGAAAATGCTTTTAACTGCAAACAAGTTATATGATACCCTCCTTAGCAGGAAATCAGCACAAACTAACCCAACCAGATGCTTAACAATTGTAGACAATTTCTAGTTAATACCTCACACACAGTGAAACTAGCTAGCAAAGTATATGCATACAATAAAAGTGCTATAAATAACTCAGAAATAAGCAACAAACAAGATACTTAATGTTATATACCACAGAATAGTTGGCTCAGAGCATTTCCTCTGACTTCCTCCGATTAGCTCAGTGTGAAATGGCAGAAACACACAAAACATAACTTCTTAAGTAACAAAGATGAAACATGAAACAACTGTAAGAAAAAAGCTTGAAAGACTCAATGAGGTGCTTACTCCAAGCCATAGTCCAGGCAACCCGAGTCAGCCAATGACCACAAATAATTCACTCTCACTGAAATGCTATACTGGCCTTGATTGAGCTATGATGGCCTGGAACATGTGCTCAGACACAAACCCTCTACTAACAAACCAAAACACAAGTATGAATATGGACAATACTACACTACCAACACCACTTAGGTAGAAAAAAAAAACTGAAGAAATGTTTAAACAGATAAAGGTTCCAGGAGAATATAGAGAATGCTTTTAACTGCAAACAAGTTATGTGATACCCTCCATAGCAGGAAATCAGAACAAACAAACCCAACCTGATACTTAACAATTGCAGAAAATTTCTAGTTAATACCTCACACACAGTGAAACTAGCTAGCAAAGCATATGCAGACAATAAAACTGCTCTAAATTACTCAGAAATAAGCAAAAAACAGGATACTTAATGTTATATATTACAGATTAGTTGGCTCAGAGCCCTTCCTCCAACTTCCTCCGATTAGCTCAGTGTGAAATGGCAGAAACACTCACAAGTTAACTTCTTAAGTAACAAAGTTGAAACCTGAAACAACTTTAAAAAAAGCTTGAAAGAACTAATGAGGTGCTTACTCCAAGCCATAGTCCAGGCATCCACAGTCAGCCAATGACCACAAACAATTCACTGTCACTGAAATGCTATACTGGCTTTGGCTAAGCTATGATGACCTGGAACATGTGCTCAGAAACACACCCTCTACTACAAACAACTAGGCCCAAAACACAAGCCTGAATATGAAATATGCTACACTACCGACACCACATAGTTAGAAAAAAAACTGCAATTATGTTTAAACAGATAAAGGATCAAAGAGACTCTAGAGAATGCTTTTAACTACAAACAAGTTATATGACACCCTCCTTAGCAGGAAATCAGAACAAACAATCCCAAACAGATGCTTAACAATTGTAGAAAATTTCTAGTTAATACCTCACACACAGTGAAACAAGCTAGCAAAGTATATGCAGACAATAAAAGTGCTATAAATAACTCAGAAATAAGCAAAAAACAAGATACTTAATGTTATATATCACAGATTAGTTTGCTCAGAGCTCTTCCTCTGACTTCCTCCGATTAGCTCAGTGTGAAATGGCAGAAACACTCACAAGTTAACGTCTTAAGTAAGAAAGTTAAAACTTGTAACAACTTTAAAAAAGGCTTAGAAGAACTAGTGAGGTACTTACTCCAAGCCGTAGTCTGGGAAACACCAGTTAGCCAATGACCACAAACAATTCACTTTCACTGAAATTCTATACTGGCCTTGGCTAAGCTACGATGGGCTGGAACATGTGCTCAGACAACACCCGCTACTAACAAACAACTAGGCCCAAAACACAAGCCTGTATATGGTCAATACTACACTACTAACACCACTTAGGTAGAAAAAAATTGAAGAAATGTTTAAACAGATAAAGGATCAAGGAGACTCTAGAGAATGCTTTTAACTGCAAACAAGTTATATTATACCCTCCTTGGCAGGAAATCACAACAAATAAACCCAGCCAGATGCTTAACAATTGTAGAAAATTTCTAGTTAATTCCTCACACACAGTGAAACTAGATAGCAAAGTATATGCAGACAATAAAAGTGCTATAAATAACTCAGAAATAAGCAAAAAACAGGATACTTAATGTTACATACCACGGATTAGTTGGCTCAGAGCCCTTCCTCCGACTTCCTCCGATTAGCTCAGTGTGAAATGGCAGAAACACTCACAAGTTAACTTCTTAAGTAACAAAGTTGAAACCTGAAACAACTTTAAAAAAAGCTTGAAAGAACCAATGAGGTACTTACTTCCCAGCTGCAGTCCAGGCAACCTCAGTCAGCCAATAACCACAAACAATTCACTGTCACTGAAATGCTATACTGGCCATAGCTAAGTTGTGATGGCCTGGAACATGTGTTCAGACACACACCCTCTACTAACAAAAAACTAGGCCCAAAACAAAAGCCTGAATATGGGCAGTGCTACACTACCAACATTACTTAGGTAGAAAAAAACTGCTGAAATGTTTAAACAGATAAAGAATCAATGAGACTCTAGAGACTGCATTTAACTGCAAACAAGTTATATGATACCCTCCTTAGCAGGAAATCAGAACAAACAAGCCCAACCAGATTCTTAACTATTGTAGAAAATTTCTAGTTAATACCTCACACATAGTGAAACTAGCTAGCAAAGTATATGCAGACAATAAAAGTGCTATAAATAACTCGGAAGTAAGCCAAAAACAGGATACTTAATGTTATATATCACATATTAGTTGGCTCAGAGCCTTTCCTCCGACTTCTTCTGATTAGCTCAGTGTGAAATTGCAGAAATCCTAACAAGTTAACTTCTTAAGTAACAAAGTTGAAACCTGAAACAACTTTAAAAAAACACTTGAAAGAACCAATGAGGTGCTTGCTCCAAGCCGTAGCCCAGGCAACCCTAGTCAGGCAATGACCACAAAGAATTCACTCTCACTGAAATGCTATACTGGCCTTGGCTAAGCCACGATGGCCTGGAACATGTGCTCAGACAACATCCTCCACTAACAAACAACTAGGCCCAAAACACAAGCCTGAATATGGTCAATACTACACTACCAACACCACTTAGGTAGAAAAAAACGGAAGAAATTATAAACAGATAAAGGATCAAGGAGATTCTAAAGAATGCTTTTAACTGCAAACAAGTTATATTATACCCTCCTTAGCAGTAAATCACAACAAACAAACCCAACAAAATGCTTAACTGTTGTAGAAAATTTCTAGTTAATACCTCACACACAGTGCAACTAGCTAGCAAAGTATATGCAGACATAAAAAATGCTACGAATAACTCAGAAATAAGCAAAAAAACAGGATACATAATGTTACATACCACAGATTAGTTGGCTCAGAGCCCTTCCTCCGACTTCCTCCGATTAGCTCAGTGTGAAATGGCAGAAACACTCACAAGTTAACTTCTTAAGTAACAAAGTTGAAATCTGAAACAACTTTAAAAAAAAGCTTGAAAGAACCCATGAGGTGCTTACTCCAAGCCGTAGTCCACGCAACTCCAGTCAGGCAATAACCACAAACAATTCATTGTCAGTGAAATGCTATACTGGCCTTGGCTAAGCTATGATGGCCTGGAATATGTGCTCACACACACCCTCAACTAATAAACAATTAGGCACAAAACACAAGCCTGAATATGGACAATACTACACTACCAACACCACTTAGGTTGAAAAAAAACTGAAGAAATGTTTAAACAGATAAAGGATCAAGGAGACTCTAGAGAATGCTTTTAACTGCAAACAAGTTATATTATACCCTCCTTGGCAGGAAATCACAACAAATAAACCCAGCCAGATGCTTAACAATTGTAAAAAATTTCTAGTTAATACCTCACACACAGTGAAACTAGATAGCAAAGTATATGCAGACAATAAAAGTGCTATAAATAACTCAGAAATAAGCATAAAACAGGATAATTTACGTTACATACCATGGATTAGTTGGCTCAGAGCCCTTCCTCCGACTTCCTCCGATTAGCTCAGTGTGAAATGGCAGAAAAACTCACAAGTTATCTTCTTAAGTAACAAAGTTGAAACCTGAAACAACTTTAAAAAAAGCTTGAAAATCTAATGAGGTGCTTACTCCAAGCCATAGTCCAGGCATTCCCAGTCAGCCAATGACCACAAACACTTCACTGTCACTGAAATGCTATACTGGCTTTGGCTAAGCTATGATGACCTGGAACATGTGCTCAGAAACACACCCTCTACTACAAACAACTAGGCCCAAAACACAAGCCTGAATATGAAATATGCTACACTACCGACACTACATAGGTAGAAAAAAAACTGCAATTATGTTTAAACAGATAAAGGATCAAGGAGACTCTAGAGAATGCTTTTAACTACAAACAAGTTATATGACACCCTCCTTAGCAGGAAATCAGAACAAACAATCCCAAACAGATGCTTAACAATTGTAGAAAATTTCTAGTTAATACCTCACACACAGTGAAACTAGCCAGCAAAGTATATGCAGACAATAAAAGTGCTATAAATAACTCAGAATTAAGCAGACAACAGGATACTTAATGTTATATATCACAGATTAGTTGGCTCAGAGTCCTTCCTCCAACTTCCTCCGATTATCTCAGTGTGAAATGGCAGAAAGACTCACAAGTTAACCTCTTAAGTAACAAAGCTGAAACCTGAAACAATTTTAAAAAAAGCTTGAAAGAACCAATGAGGTGCTTACTCCAAGCCGTAGTCCAGGCAACCCCAGTCAGCCAATGACCACAAGCAATTCACTCTCACTGAAATTATATATTGACTTTGGTTAAGCCATGATGGCCTGGAACATGTGCTCAGACACACAACCTCTACTAATAAACAACTAGGCCCAAAACACAAGCCCGAATATAGACAATGCTACACTACCAACATTACTTAGGTAGAAAAAAAACTGCAGAAATGTTTAAACAGATAAAGGATCAAGGAGACTCTGGAGAATGCTTTTAACTGCAAAGAAGTTACGTTACCCTCCTTAGCAGGAAATCAGAACAAATAAACCCAACCAGATGCTTAACAATTGTAGAAACTTTCTAGTTAATACCTCACACACAGTGAAACTAGTGAGTAAAGTATATGCAGACAAAAAAATTGCTATAAATAACTCAGAAATAAGCAAATCATAAGATACTTAATGTTATATATCACATACTAGTTGGCTCAGAGCTCTTCCTGCCACCCGGTGGATACCCAGCTGGTTCTCAGACAGGACCCAGGAGGTTAGATTGTGGAGCCCACCTTTACAAGGAGGGCCTTCTCAAGAAGAGTCCCTCAGGGATCAGTCCTGGGACTACTCCATTTTGGTATTTAATTCTCTGAAGTCAATGAAGTCAAGACCAATGTCATTGGGCTATGACTGACCAAATTTACAAATGATTGCAAGTCATAGAATCCCCCCAAAAAATAAATGTAATCTGGTAAGGCCTAACAGACAAATACCTGGTGCCAGAACCATGGACTAAAACTAAATACAAAGAAATGCATAATAGTAACCTTCATGAAGTCATCCACCCCTGCTAATCATATTAACAATGCACTAAGAGCTGACCCAGTATTCAGTGACTCAGGAACACACACAGACAATAAATCAGCCTTTGACCATCACGTGTCTACAGTAGTAAGGAAATCATTCTATGTGTTGCAACTTATAAACAAAGTTATATCATCTAGGTCCAAGGGTTTCATTGTTCTACTTTATTTGGTATTCATCAGACCTATCACTGAGTACAATGCCCCCCTTTGGTACATACCTAAATAGGCATATCCAACAGTTGTAATGTCCACAGATGTTCCTCACTAAATACAGGGCATACATAATGTCCTGTGCAGACCACCTTGTGGCCCTATCCCTGTATTCTGTCTTTACAGGCTGTTGAGGGGAGATCTATACCTGGCATACAAGGCACTGTCAGACCCTCCCAATGGACCTCCTGCATATCCACAATAGAAGCAAAAATAGAATAACTTTGCTTGTAATATAAATAGGACCTGCTGGAGAGAGATATGTATACCAGAGACTGTCATTTCTCTGGAACAGGCTGCTATCCCAGTTCAAGTGCAACTTGGACAACTGGATGGGGAAAGTACAGTTGTGTACACTTACCATAAATGTAGATGTTCGAGTGTATTCACTGTTGCAGTCATCACACTCGGGTTATCTGCCTGCAGGTAGCCCTCAGTCGGCCCGAACACCAGAGACTTAGTATTTCTGTGTCAGTTGCTGTTGCTCCAGGACTGACATCAGGTCATCAGGGGTGTAAAAACAGGCAGCTGATGCCATTACATCAGTTTTTCTTGCCCCAAATGTCAGGAGCCCCCAAATAGGGAGCTACGTTATGGTGGGGAAAACACCACCAGTAAAAAATAAATACCAATACCAATACCCCTGAAGGGGGTGAGTAATAGATATAGAGAGGAGAGAGAGAGAGACAAGGGGGCTGGAGGGAGGGAAACCAGGACTGCAACAGTGAATACACTCGAACATCTACATTTATGGTAAGTGTACACAACTGTACTATGTTCTTCGTGTTTCACTGTTGCAGTCATCACACTTGGGTAGATTCCCAAAGCTGAAGGGAGGAGACAGTTAAGAAGAGTTGGGGCTGGATAGTATGCCTTGCAGGACTGCTGCTGCAAAACCCGCCCTGGATTTGGAAAAGATAGGCAGGTGGTAATGTTTGGTGAAGGCGTGTACAGAGCTCCAGATAGCAGCTTCTAGGATGTCCCTGGTAGGGACTCCCCTGAGGAATGCTGTAGAGGTGGAAGTTGCCCTAGTGCAGTGTGTTCTGACCCCTTGAGGGGTTGGTTTCCCATGGTGCTCGTAGCAGAAATGGATGCAGTATGCTATCCATTTGGAAATTGTTTGCTTTGAAATGGCCTTGCTCTCTGCCCCTGGTGCAAAGCTGACTAGTAACTGCTTAGATTTCCTGAAGGTCTTAGTCCTATCAAGGTAGAGTCTGAGCTGTCTGTGGACATCCAAGGAGTGCAGGATCCTTTCTCCTTTATTTTGAGGATTAGGGAAGAAGGTTGGCAAATGGTTAGATTGGTTGAGAACCACACTGGACACCACTTTAGGCATAAAGGAAGGGTTAGTCCTGAGGGAAACCCTGTCAGCATGGAAAATAATGAAGGGTTCCACAGCCATAAGTGCTTGTAGCTCAGACACTTTTCTAGCTGAAGTGATGGCCAGAAGCAAGGCTGTTTTCCAAGAGAGGAATTTTAACTCTGCTGATGCTGTAGGCTCAAAGGGGGGGGGTGAGCTTTTCCAGTACAAAGTTAAGGTCCCAAGCAGGGGTGGGTGCTCTCCTAGGTGACTTTAAGTTGTTTGCCCCTCTCAGGAACTGTTTGATAGGAGGGTGAGAGAATAGAGGTGGCACAGTGTTGTAATGAGCCAAAATGGCAGAGGCATGTATCTTAATGGAGGAAAAAGATAAGCCTCTGTGTAGTAGATCTGTTAAGTAATCCAGGATTAGAGGCAGGGAGGGCAGAGTTGTGTCCTCTCCTTTAGACTGAATCCAGGAGCAGTACTTTTTCCACTTATCAGCATAGGATTTCCTTGTACTGTGTCTTCTGGCTTCAAGAATGATGTCCAGCACCTGCTTGCTTAGGCTGGTTGCTGGGGAGAGGTCAAGGAATAAGCCAGGCTGCATGATTTAGGGTTTGCAGTTGTGGATGCAAGATCTGTCCCTCCTGCTGAGAGAGCAGGGTTGGGTTCTGCTGTAGGTGCCAGGGTGGCACAGGTGTCAGGCTGTGCAGGAGTGGGTGCCAGTGCTGGCATGGCCAATCTGGGGCAATCAGAATTGTCCTTGGTCTGTCCTGTCTTATCTTGAGCAATACTCTTGAGAGAGGGGGCATGGGGGAAGGCATAGATTGAGAGATTTACCCACTGGAAGGATAGGCTATCCACTTTCCAGGTCCTGCTGTGAGGTGTGCTGGTACACAATTTGCTGAGCTGGTGATTGCAGGAGTAGGCAAAGAGATCCACCTCTGGGGTCCCCCATTTTTGAATCAGAAGGTTGAAGGTGCTGGGCTCTAATTGCCACTCATGTGAGTCTAGGAGATTTCTGCTTAAGTCATCTGCCAGTGAGTTTTGTTTGACGGGCAGGAATTGAGCTTGCAGATGGACCTGCATGTCCAAGGCCACGTTCCTTAGGGCCATGGCTAGCCGGCAGAGTGGGTTTCCCCCTGCTTGTTGATGTACCACATAACTGTGGTGTTGTCTGTTTTTATTAGCAGGTGTCCTGGAGAGAGTAGGGATCTAAAAGCTGTCAGAGCGTGCTGCACAGCTAGTATCTCTTTTTGGTTGATATGCAGATGAATTTGACTTGGGCTCCAGTGGCTCTGGAATGCCCTTGTTGTCCATGTGGGCCCCCCAGGTATAGTCTGATGCATCTGTAGTAAGGGTCTGGGCAGCACGGGGTTGAGTAAAGGGCAGTCCCTGATTGTGGTTGCATGCTGCTGCCCACCAAAGAAACTCTGTCCTTAAGGTATTATAGGAATGAGTTTCCAGGTTCTGAGTGCATTGGCAACAACGGCTTTTTAAGTTCCATTGAAGTTTCCTCATATGCAGTCTAGTATATGGAATTAGTAGGATGCATGAGGCCATGAACCCTAGGGCCTGCAGGATTTTCCTTGCTGATAGCTTGGTTCTGGTGGTCATTTGAGTAAAATAGACTGTCAGATAGGCTTGTTTTTCTGGAGTGAGGAATGCCATCTGGGATGCTGTGTATAAGCGTGCTCCCAGGAATACAATCTTTTGACTGGGGACTAGTTTTGATTTCTTTTCATTGATGGTGTACCCCAGGGAGGTTAGAAGGTTTTTATTACAAATGTCAGGTGCTGCAACAGCATTCCCCGACTGACTGCCTGAATCAGGCAGTCATCCAAGTACGGGTAAATTTGAATATTTTTCTGCCTGTAGTAAGCAGTGGCTGGAGCCAGGCATTTTGTGAATACTCTGGGAGTAGTGGATAAGCCAAAAGGAAGTGCAGAAAACTGGTAATGCATACATCCTGCCCTGAAGTGTATATATTTCCTGCATGACTCCCTTATAGGGATGTGCAGATAGGCTTCTTTTAAGTCTAGGGTGACTAACCAGGCATATTTGGCTAGCATAGACAGAAGCTTCTGCAGGGTGAGCATTTTGAATTTTGGTACCACCAGGAAGATGTTGAGAATTGAAAGATCTAGGATTGGGCACTAAGTGCTCTCTTTTCTGGGTACCAGGAAAAGTCTGGAATAAAATCCTTGACCTATCTGTTCCACAGGAATAGGTTGAAATGCTCTTATAGAGAGCAGGGATTGAACTTGGCTTTGTGCCTCTGCCCACTGGCTTAGAGGAAGGTCTGGGAACCCTTTTGGGGTTGGCAGAGAGTGGAAGTAAAATTTGTACCCCTGGGATACAATGTTGACCCATCGATCTTTGGTGATGGAAAGCCAGTTTTTTGCATGAAGGGCAAGTTTTCCTCCTAAGGGCACAAGTAGTTGGGCAGAGGTGGGGAGTGGAGTTGAGAAGTCATTGGGAATTCTTTCCATAAGGGGGTGATTTAGTACTCCCTACTCTAGAGGTGGAAGCACTCCATTGTTTAGATCTCTGCATACGCTGAGACTGTAGTCTGGGGATCTGTTTCCTCTGGGTCTAGGTTGAGATGTCCTAGAGGGGGCTGGAAAGTACCAATGTTTTGAGGGGCAATGCCTACTGAATATAGGAGGCTGCATTTGCAAGAATTCTTTGACTGTCTGCATAGATTTAGCTTTTTCTTCCATCTTTTTAAGAACTCCTTCTGCTTTGGTGCCAAACAGCTAGTCCTTGTTCAAAGGAGCGTCTAATAACTGTGATTTGACATGGTCTGGCAAGGTCTGCTCCTTAAGCCCAGCATGCCTTCTCAGTACAGAACCCATGATTGCTGCCCTGCAAGATGCTTCTAGGGCGTTGAAGCCACACTGCAGTGCATGCTTGCTGATTTGGCTTGCAGAATGCATAAGCTCATGCAATTCTTTATTTTTTGCACAGTCTGCAAAGGTAGCTATTTTTTGCTTAATAAGTTCCATAATATGTTGTTGGTACTTCAGCATGTGAAACTGACAATTTAAAGACCTAATGACGAGAGTTGCAGAGGTATATACATTTTTACCCCCATCGGTCCAAAGCTCTGTAATCCCTGTCTGAAGGGGTGGGATTCTTAGCTTTAGTTGTTTTGATACCTTAAAGCCCTTGGGAGATGACCTCTGGGTCAGCAGTAGGCTTTCCAAAAAGGAATTTGTGAGAATCAGATACTCTGTAGTACTTGTCTAGTTTCCTAGGAGTGGGGGGTAAAGTATCAGGAGTTAAACTGGATTCCATAAATACATCATCCACAACATCCCGGACTGGTGGGATTGCTAAAGGCCTATGTTGTGGCAAATCTAGAAATTATCTGAGTCTCTTTTTGGACTGAGGATAGTCTTGGCATTCCCAGTGGAAATGCTCTCTTAAAGTGTGTAAGGTTTTCCCAAAAGAAAAATCCTCTGGAGTAGAAGCAGAGGAAATGTATTCCTCTGCATCTGAATCCTCATAAGCAGATAAGGGCATGTCTTCATAATCAGATATCTCAGAGTCGTTGGATTCTTGGTCTGTTAAAGCTACTGGGGACAGGTCTCTTTTTCTCTTAGGAGGGGAAGGCTGACTTCCCCTAATCATCATAATAAGGTACTCTGCCATTTTAAGCATTTGATGTTGTGGCAAGGGAGCAGGTGCATGTGCTTTGGTCATCGTTTTTTCTAAGCGTAGCATATACTCTTGGCCTTAGAAACTCGGTAGATTAGACAGAACTGAAGACATGAAAGAAGTCATCGGTTTGAGTCGAGCATTGGTAGTGCGAAGAACTTCCTCAGATGCCGGTGCCTGCTCAGCATCTCCGGACACATCCAAGGTAGAGACATCTGCCGGTTCTGTAGTCAAAGAAGAGTCTCGCTGCATACTAGGCTCCAAACGGGTCTCGGTAGAGGCCTGCAAATCCATTGAAGCGGGCATCAGGGGCTGCAAAAGTGCCTCACTGAGTACCGGCGAATTGGCAACTGGCTTAACGGAAGAGTCATCGGCAGCTTTAAACTTGTACAGTCTGTCTCTGTCTTTATCCTTATGTTTTTTTCAGAAGATCAGTAGTCGGATGGCTTACCGAAGCCATTTGAGAATACGGAAATCAGGAACAAAAGTATTTAGCAACAAAAAGGGCCCAACAATGAATAGTTCAGGCGTTGAACAAGGCACAAAACCAACAGCAGGGTACGTCATGGTCTGGGCCTAAACAGGTGACTGAGTAAGAATGGGCACATTATTTCTAACATAAGGGGTGGCGTAAGCCACATAGCTTTGGGCTAGGCTTATAAATGCCTTAGGGCAGATAGCCTAGTATAAACCTATGAACCTATGAACCTATAAATCTCGGTGTGGTATTTGCTTTCCACAGGCAAGACAATTGTTAACTTTTTCTGACATCGGTTAAAGCAATAAGAAAAAAGTGTCCCCAATGGGGTACTTAGCTTTAGAAGACTTCAGGATAACTCATTTCAGAAACAAAAACTCAGGTAGTGGCTGACCGGCACTCGTGCAAACTGCTTCTGGCTCCTTGGCAAGAAAGACTGATGTAATGGCATCGGCTGCCTGTTTTTATACCCCTGACGACCTGATGGAGCAACAGCAACCAACGCAGAAATACTAAGTCTCTGATATTTGGGCTGACGGAGGGCTACCTGCAAGCAGATAACCCGAGTGTGATGACTGCAACAGTGAATCATGAAGAACATCAAGAAATTCATCTTCTCACATGGGGCAACTGGCTAGGCTTAAAATGGCCCACAAGGGCACTTAGCCTAGTACTAATCTATGAACCTATAATCCCTGCTTTGGCACCTATGTCTCTAATAGACACAAGCATCTTGTAAATGGTTCAGCTTCCAGGCCCTTGCTTGTAAATGTTTAATCTCCCAAGCCTATGCTTACAGTTATCAAGGGTACTAGACATTGTCATTTGGGATGCATGGCTAAGCTTAAAAAGGCCCTCCCGGTTGTTAGCCTAGTACATGCCTATGGACCTCTATAGGAATATGGTATTCCTATAGAGGTTTGGAAGCCAGGAGGGAAAAAAAATTGATAAAGATTTAGAAGGTTTTGTTTAACAGTATTTTAAAATCAGGGGAGGCATTAACATCCTGGAAGAAAGCTGTGGTGGCTTTTATACCTAAAGATGGTAAAGACCAACCAGACCCAGATTCATATAGGCCTATTTCAATTTTAAACCATGATTATAAAATTATTTATTTCTGTAATAGCTAAAAGAATGGCAAAGCTGTTGCCAAAATTGATAGATATGGATCAATGTGGTTTTGTGGAGGGAAGGCAAACATTTGCCAACATTAATAGAATGATTATCCAGAGGAACTATCAACAGAGAATACATGCAACATATCACAGTGCAGCTGGGCTTTATTGATGACAACTTTACTGTGTGGAAAGGAGACAATGCTAAATTAAAAGATTTCATCAATTATCTGAATCAAACCACCAGCTTCCTGCATTTCACCTCTTCCCATAGCCTCACCTTGGCAGTCTTCTTAGATATGCAGATTACTAAAGTCTTGGACCAAGGTAAAATGGACACAGATCTTTACAGAAAACCTACCAGAATAAACCTCCTGCTACATAATAAGAGTTTTTCCATCCCATCAGGGCAAAATATAATATTGTTAAGTCTCAGGGCTACAGGTTGGCTAGGATCACCATGAAAATGGAACCATTAGTTAACTCATGGCATCCAAGTGACAACCCCAGGTGCACATGCAGTTAGCATCTACTGACATCCCTAGGCGTCAAATATTGCTTGTTCATATTTACACAATAATTCCAACACCATGCTATGTACAAAGTTTTAAAAACGTTCATCTTAATGCTTACACAATAGCAAATTCAACTGCATTAATATTTGACCTCTGTCGAGTGCGGGTAAATAGATATTAACTGTTGTTTTTATGATATTAAATTATATAGATATAATTTTCACATTGTTCTAAATATCTCAACAAGCAACACCAACAGAACTGCTTAGCCTCTTATGAAAGCTCTCAGTCAGATTAATAAAACGCTGCTGACAGTGTGTGTGTAACTTGAGTGGTTGCTGAGATACTGCAAGTTGTTTACAAAACATTACAAATGTAATAGTTAATATGTTTATTGTGACTTATAAAATTTGGTTTAAGACCTAGAACCTAAAGAATTCTACCACTATAAAACAGTTTGTGCTGAAGAGTTTACCATTCATACTTCTTTCATAATCCCTATGGTTCCAGAGATATGAACATCTGTTTGAAATGTGAGGACAAAATTTGATTCTGTAAAAAGGTTTAGGCTTCACCCATTGGAAGCTACAATGCACACTTCCTGAGCTTCATTGGAGTGAATGAGTTAAGAACCTAAATGATCTTGAAAATGATTTTTTGGTGAGGGGATACAAAAGCAATATGTTAAGAAGCATTCTGGAACCTATAATTGAACTGAAAAGTACAAATGCACCAGCACTTAACAGTTGTATAGGAGGGTGTTAAAGAAATCTATGGACCACAAATATAAAGACAATTGTATCTTTACTTTTACTGTTGATTATCATAGCATCATTAATATTTTTAGACAGAATTGGGCCATAATTGCTGAAAGCTCATATTTAATGGACATCCATGGAGAAGCTCTTTCGTTTGCATATATGAAAGCAGGAAACATCAGGATTTGGGTTGAATGTAGGCCCAGACCTCTAGATACATGCACCAATAAGTGTGGAGCCAAGTGTGTCTTTTGTTAGCACATACAGGAGGGAGACATGTTTTTTCTTCCCTTATTTAAAGAAACTGATTAAAACCAATGCAGGAGGTGACTGTAACTCAATGCAGGTGGTTTACAGGGCAAGCTGCAAGGACTGTGAAGCATTTTATTTGTAGAAAATGTTCAACAGACTTAAAATAAGGATTTCTGGCCATCTTGGACAGATGAGCGCTGTTGATTAACAAGTTCAGTTTTGTTACCATAAATGAAACGTTTAAAGATTCTTTATCATGAATATTTAAAAACATTTTCTTTATTGCCCTTCCTAATTTCAACATATTAAAATGTGATCATCTCTCATAAGTTTGGTCATTCTGGGGGTGATTGTGATAGAGTCTAATGTGAGGCCAATGGGCTGAAGAAGTGACAGGCCAGTGGTGGTGGTGTTAGGAGATTCGAACTGGTTGGAAGAAACTGATTGGGGGGGTGCAGGTACTACTGCCAATGGTCAGTCATGACGTATCAACATTAATGCTTAAGTGACGACATTGGGAAGTGGGCCAATGAGCATTATGGAGTAGGTGTGCCAATCAATTGGAGTTCTTTCTATTACATGAGCCTATTTTTGGGGTGTATGAGACAGGGATCGCATTGGATGTTGCCTGAAAAGTGGGGATGCGTCTGCGCCTCAGAGAAATGCCTACCATGCCCTTGTTGGGTTGGCATGGTGTACAGTGACAAACCACCAGTGTCCAACCATAAAAGAGCTAATCAAAGCCAATCACTGTTGGGAATGTGGCTAAACAGCCTATGGTGTAAGTTGTGGTGGTGGAAGGGCATTAGCAGGGCTACTCGGGGTCTGCTCCTATTGGTGTGGTAGAATGGCCTGTGGGGTTTTTGCTATTATCCTTTTTCCACCATCTATTGGTCGTAATATGGATGTCATTGGCTGACATCAAGTTAGGCTTGACAGACCAATGGGAAACTGGGAAACTTAAAGGAATAAAAGGTGGGAAAAGAGGGGAAGTGGGCAATGGCGGGAGAATGATCAATGTAGTGGCATGAGGGGGGAGGAAGGGGATAGGCCGGTAAAGACACATTAAGTGATGTTGATAGGATGAGATACTATTGCCAATGGCTGTTGTCAAGCACTGCTTGTCCTCGTATGGAAAAAAAAAAAAAGAACTCAAGCTACTTGGTTGGAAATAAAAGAGGAGAAGTTTACGGGTGGGAAAATAACATTTAGAGCAAAGTATGTGGTGCAAAAACTAGGTGAAAAGCAGTCTATTAAAGAACTTATTAAAAACACCATGGGAGAAATGAGTCTATATTATAACCGCAAAACCTCACATACGCGAATACGGAAACATTGACACATATTGAGCGAACCGCGAAACACCGAACATCCTGAACCGCGAAATTCAAACTGTTGAATCGGCATAGTTGGACAACCCCACCGCCTGCTATGTACTACCTACCCAAACAAAATAAATAATCCGCATACATACACTTAACAAAACCCTACTTCTAACCCTAAACTAAAGCTTACATATATTACTATGTCTATACCCAAACAAAATAAATAATCCACATACATACACTTAACAAAACCCTACTTCTAGCCCTAAACTAAAGCTTGCATATATTACTATGTATGCACTTACCATAACTCGCACCCTAACCCTAAGGTCTGTAACTATTGCACACTTACCTTAAGAAGCTATACCAAAGAAGGGCCAACTATGACGATTCGACATTTTGAATTTCACGCTTCAGGATGTTTGGTGTTTTTGCTGTTCACTCAATATGTGTCAACATTTCCGTATTCGCGCAACTGTGGTTTCGCGGTTGCAATAGGTAACCGTGAGAAATACCTAGAGAAAAAAAAACTTAGTTCCACATAAAGTAAGCATGCAAGTGAAGTATTCCAAAACAAATTAATTAGAAAGAAACCATATACACAACCCCCCAAGTAACTTAAACGCCTGCAACAAAACAGTGATTTAAATCAATTATTGAATAATACGATGCAAGTTCAAAATGCAATGTAGAGTTCAAATGAATGAAATCAAGTGTCCAATGCTTTTGCTATAGTTTCTTCAGCTCTGTCCTGAAATAAGCCTGGTTTCCATTGAGGAAATCCAAATTCTTTTTAACAGTCTTCCAAAATCTTTTCTTCAAAGAAGAGACAATTTTTGTGTCGCTCCGAATTAATTGTTGTGTGCTACTATGAATAAAATGAGGCAAAAGCAGAGAAAGGAGAACAAATGAAATGACATGCAGATATACAGACAACCAAAACTTGTTCAAATAACTAATTGCAAATAGAGTGACATGCTTATACTGGGTGTTAGAGTACTGTGCATGGATATTACGAAAATTGTATAATAAAAAAATAATAAATAATAAAAATAAAAATAACTTAGTGGCCTCAATGGGGAAATACCAAGATTTGGAAACTAGATTTTTGGACTGTGTTCAAGACTGATTTCTTCATATGCTAGTTCGTAGTGCCTGTTATGAGCTACAAAGCCTCAGACCAATGTTGGGAAAACTTGCATGAGTAGTAAGAAGAACTTAAAGATAATATACATCTGTTAATAGTAAGCATGGTGCTTCAGTCTCCTGAGGTTTAGACCGCTGTTAATTGAAGTTTGAATGTTCAGACCTGGTGGTCTGCACGCTTCTAGTCGGATGATCCATTCCAGTTCTCTCTTTTTCCAGGTGGTCATTGTGTGGGCCTTGGAGCTCATTTTTCAGTAAACTTTTCAGTGATTAATAAAGTTTGGATAAGTAGGTAAAACTAACCAAAGGCTAAAAGAATGTATTAGTAACCATATATCACAAATGAAAAGACAAGTATTGACTAATGCCCTGTATAAACAAAGTTGACAGTGGTATTGAACATAACTTCAAATTTTGTATTTTACAAGTAGTCCGTGAAAACTTGGGTGGATGTAATGTTGTGCATAATACTGAGATGAGTTTTACTGGATACTATGTCTGCAAACACATACACATCCAGGCCTGAGTGGACATCTCTCTTTAAAAACAGTTCTTAATGACAATCATATGAAAGTATGATGTGCTTATACAGACAAATGATAATAATTTTGATATCTTTTTACTCCCATTTTTACATCTACATTTTATGGTTATTTTATACAATTTTAAACTAATTTGACACACTTGTGTTGATTTTGAAACTGATCATGTGACTATGTTAGGAAGTATGTAAGCAAGTGCTTGTTAGTAGCTGATTTTAGATATGTCTGAGGAAGCCACTTTGTGGTGAACGTTTTAGAACTTGCAACTTGTCAAATAAACGGAATTTTGGTACTGTAAGTGATTGGCGTGTTTACTTAGTGTTTCTTGTTTCTATACAATTTTGGTTTGAAGAGACACCCTATCCTTATGGAAAATAATGTAAGGAGGCCTAGCACATAAGGCCTGGAGCTCAGAAATTTTTTTGCTGAAGTGATAGCTACTAAAAAATATTGTTTTCCAAGAAAGAAATTTCATATCACATTTGTCCAGCAGTTCAAAGGGTTTCTGAGTTAAACCTTGAAGGACCATGGTCAAATCCTAAAGAAGGGAGGGATCCTTTATCAGAGGTCTAAGGTGGAAGATTCCCTTTCTGGAAGATGCCAGAGATAATGATTAATTTCCAGGGAGGAAGTTGGATATGGCCGTCAACTTAAGTTTAATGTTAGAAAAACTAGCCCCTTCCTTAAAAAGAGTAGTGAGAAAAAGAAGAATGGCTGAAGTAGGTGCTGAAAAGGGGTCAAAATTCTGATTGGACACCCAAATAGAAAATCTTTTCCATTTGTTTCTGTAGTCTTTCTTGGTGGAGGCCTTCTGAGAGACCAAGATAATGTCACGAACTGGGGATGCAAGCCTGGACCATCTTACCATCACTGGAAGTGGAGAAACCATGTGGTCAGTTTAAGGGCATGGAGATTGGATTGTTGACTTTCTGATGGATGAGATAGGAGATCCTGAATGGACTCCAGTATCCATGGAGGAAATTTCAAGTGAGACCAAAGGAAGGGGAACCACACCTGTCGAGGCCAGAAGGGGGTAATGAGGATGACTGAGTTCTTCAGCCTGCTTGTTTTCTGTAAAAACTTTGGGATCAATGGAAGAGGGGGGTAAGCATAGAGGAGACTGGGGGCCAATCAAATCACAGCATCCCTCGGTGATCAGAGCAAAGTACTTGCTGCACTTATTGTTGAGGAGAGATGCAAATAGGTCTTAGCAAGGCTGACCCAGCAGCTGAAGATCATATACACTACTATTTGACTGAGACCACTCATGAGGAATCAGGGTGGACCTGCCGAGTCTGTGTGCCAGTGCACTGATTTTCCCTGGCATGTGCATTGCAATAAGAAAGCAGTCTGAAGAGATTGACCATTCCCAGGCCCTCATGGCCTCTCTGCATAACAGGTAGTAACTGGTTCCTCCTTGTTTGTTGATATACCAGACTAATGACATGTTGCCCATATGGATTGCAACAGTCCCTAGATGGAGAATATCCTGAAAGTCTTGCAATGTCAGGAGGACTACTGTCATCTCTAAGACATTGATATGTAACTTGGTTTCTGAGTGGGATCATGTGCCTTGGACCATATTTGCCATGAAATGTCCCCACACCCCTGCTGGGAAGCATCAGTGGTCGGGGGAAGAGAACTGTCTGCTCAGAAAGTCACTGGATCCACCAGTGAACATGATGTTTGCAAACTGAAATGAGTTTTATGGGAAAGGATAGAGGCTGCTAAAGAATGGACCACTGAACTGCCAGTGCCCATTGAAGGATTTGCATAAAAAAATTGCAAGAGGGACTACAAGAATGGCAGCTGACATTGACCCAAGAGCTTGTAACACTACTTTTGCTGGTGGGAACAGACGGGATAGTAAGTCCTGCACCTGATTTCTCAATGATGCGATGCAGTGAAGTGGTAATGATGGCACTTGAGTCCAACTGAGTTCCTATAAATCCCAGAGTTGGTACAGGAGGCAGCTTCGATTTGGCAAGGTTTATTGTAATGCCTAGAGAGTTAGAGATCTGAAGCAAGTAATTCCTGGATTTTAGAAGTTAATACCTGGTTGAAGCAGTGAGAAGCTAATCGTCAAGATAGGGAAACACCTAGAAGCCTTTGAGTCTCACGTGAGCTGCCATGACTGCCATGCATTTGGTGAATGCCCTGGGGGCTGTGGTGAGTCCAAAGGGCAGTGCTCTGAATTGGTAATGATTGGCTCCTAGCTGAAAGCACAGGTGTCTCCTGAAGCACCTGTCTATTTTGTTGTGATAGTACACATCCTGGAAATCTATACAGCACATCCAATCATCCCTGTGCAGAATAGGCAGGATGGACTGAACCATAACCATTTGGAACTTTGACTTCTTTACATACAGATTCAAATTGCTTAGATCCAGAAATGGTCTCAGGTCCCCTGTTTTCTTTGGCACTAAAAAGAAGCAGAAGTAAATTCTGAATCCTATCTGTTCAGATGGGACCTTCTGAATGATTCTTTTTTGTAGCAGCTTTTGAATTTCTTGAGCTGCACATTCCCTCTGATTGAGTGGAACATCAAGGAGTTTCTTCCTTTGGGCAGGAGGTGAAAGGGAAAAGGGTATGTATAACCTCTGGACATGATTCTTAGCACCCATCTATTTCTTGTGATATTTGTCCAGGCATCCATGTGCAAGGAAAATCGACATTGGCTTCCTCCAGACATGGACAGTTGTCAAAACTTCAGGAGCACTGATAGGCCCTGTCAGAGGAGTCATCTCTGAAGCCTTGGTTTTGCAGACACCCTCTGCCTCTGAGGCAATGTCTGCCACTGAAACCTCCTCCTCCGCCTCTGAAGGAAGTATCCCCGTGTGAGTCCTAAAAAGTTCCCTGAGATTTCTGAAACCACATTTTCTTACCACCTCACTTGTTCCTATAGAATGAAAGTTGAGAGGTAGAAAACTTGATTCCAATGATAGACAGGGTCTTTCCCTCCTGCTGTGGGTGAGCATGTCTTTCACTGATGGCCTGAACAAGGAGAAGCCATCAACAGGGGTATTAACAAGATACCCTAAAGCGTTCCTCAAAGTCACATAGCCTCATCCAGGAATGTCTTCTAATGGCCATGCCTGAACTAGCTCCTCATGAGATACCCTCCTTTGTATATGAGATCAGCCTCATCAATGAACTGGCAATAGACAAAGGAGTAGCCAGTTGAGAAACCTTCTTGAGATCCTCCATCAACATGGTCTCAGCGAGAGAGTTTGAAAGCTCCTTGATCAAATTTCTCTATGAGTAAAACGTGCCAGGTAATTTTTAATGACCTCAGTGTGAATGTGGCTAAAGTGTAAATGCACTTTCCAAATTTGTCCATTGCTCTGGACTCCCTGTTTGGTGGATGGATGGAGGAGCTTTGCTTGGCTAGTCACTTCTTAGCGGCTGCTGCCACAACTATGTTATCAATGGGGGCTCCCTTGCTCTAGTGGAGTTTGCTTGAAGGAGGAACTAAGAATTTATCCAAGCACTTGAAGATGGGCTTCAGAGTGTCCAGTTCCTTCCAAGCCTGGTAGGAAACTACATCAAGAAGTTTATCTGCTGGGGGATCACCCAAGACATAGATGGGCCAGCCCCCCAAAACTCCAGGAACACTGATTCTTCAGAAGAAGGAGCTTGGAAAGACAAACCACCCATCTGTTTGAGGATTTCTAAGATGTTTTCAAAGGAGACATCATCAGGTGGTGATCATAGGGAAACTTCTCCCTCATCAAAATTGGTGTTTTCCCTGAGAGACTCCATAGGGGAGACTATGTGCCTCCTCTTACACATTTTCTTCCGAAGAACATCTTCCACCACTTCACCCAAACACCTGGGTGTTTGGGTGAAGTGTTGGAAGAAAGGGAGAATCCCTCTGGGGAACATGTGTGGAGGCTTCCCCAAGTTGGCTGATTCTGAGGAGCAAAAATAATGGGCTTAGTGCTCAGACCTGATGAGAGGGCAGGGGATAGGATCCAAGACTAGAAAGGGCAGCTCTCTATGCAAAGAGAAACATTTTCTACTACTTTGAAGGCTGATGGACCCAGAGAAACCTCTCCTCCATTCCTCAGAGCCAAAGCAGTTGAAGAAGGAAGGCTGGGGCCAACCCTGGATCTGAGCCCTCTGGAGAGAATCAGACCAGAGCTGTCCAGGGCTGAAGCACAGAGGGAAAGGCAAGGATCCAACAAGGTAGGAGCCGAACCAAACCCCTCAGACCCAGTGTCGACCTCTCAGATCTGAGACCTGCTCTGATAAAAAGGTTTCAGAACAGGACTGGTCAGGGATATCATTGGAGTTGAGGAAGGGAACTTTCTCAGATCTGACACAGAACCGCTTGGGGATCTTTCATCCTGGAACTCCAAAACCGCAGGTCAGATCAGAGAAGGAAATAGTACCTGTTGGGCAGGTGTGTTCACAGATCCAACAGAGGATGAAGCTGGCAAAACCCCTATCTGAATATCAGCCCTAAGGAATCTCTGCATCATCCTGTCCATATCTGCTCAGTGGACGGGGGGCTGGCACTGCTTCTTCAGAGTCTCAAATAACTGCAATGGCAGGACTGGAGACTGGCTTCGGCATAAATTCAGGAGAGCGACTTCTGTTGGTCAGATCCATGTGTTTAGGATCTCAGAAGGAGGTAGATGGAGCAAGGAGGGCTAACAAAATGAGCTGGACTAGTTGGATCCGAAGAGTGCTGTGGATGTGAGGGTCAGCCAAATGTCTTCAGATCCAAAGGTGTCAGATCTAAAAGTTTCTCCAACTTCACAGTGGGTTCCAAAGAAGCCCTTGGAAATCTAGGAATGGGCCTTTTTCTACACCACGAGCTTGACCGTGAAACTTTAGAGGGGGTTTGAGACCCAGAATCAGTTGGTAGAAGCCCTTTCAGAATAAAATTGTTTCTCCTATCTGAGCACACCCTGGGATTAAATGTTGCGCAAATAGCGCAATGTGAATCATGGTGGGCAGCTCCAAGACAACATAAACCCTTCTTGTGAGCATCAGAGTTGGGAATCTTATGCTCACAAGAAGTACATTTTTGAAAACAGTTGTTTTTTCAGGTTTCTCAGACATATCTGACGAGGAAGAAATAGTAGTAACCCTGAAACAGGGAAAAAAATAAAAAAGTTAAACAATCACAAAAAAGTAAAACTGCAGAAGTTACACTAAACCCAAAACTACTGCTACTACTATACTTTTATTTAAAGAAAAAAATATATATATATAATTATAGAAACTGCACATGCTCAAGTACCAGAAAAGGGAAGAGAACAAGTGGAATAAAGAAAGTTCCCTAACCCCAGTGGAAAGAACTGGTGGGAGGAAGAAAAGTAGACAGACAGTAATCAAAATCAGTTAGCTATAGGTAAGAAAAAGGTAAACCATCACCAAAAAATGACTAGCATACTGCTCGAATTTGGCTAACTCTTCCTATTTCCATGGCAGCAAACAAGATCTGAGGAGATGGGTATATAATGGGGCATTATGAGTAGATGGATGTGCTTGAGATTCGGATTTAAAATTTGTTAGATGTGGCTGAGTCAGACCCTAGACCCATTTGTAAGGCAGAATAAAAAGGATATCAGATATTTTAATTTCAATTCTGATTAAATATTTAGGTGCACTTGTGACCTGTGTGGTAATACTACCTTGTACTTTTCTGCTCTCTTCCATCTGATTGCATTTTTTAAGTTTATTCTGGGTCCTTCGTCTTGTAATTTAATTAGCAGTTGTGGGAACATGGTGTTTCTGCAATTCTGTTTTCACAAGTAAAATTATTTGTGAAATCTGTTTGTATTTTAAACCCTACTGGGCCAAAGTTCTGTAGTTTAATTCACAGTTGTGGCAGAACTGAATACTGCCATCAGATTTGTGCCTTAATCATTTATTACACTGTTTACATAGAGTGTTACTGGTAAATTACTGTGTAGTCTGGTGCCTTAACATGCAGGAGTTCAATAGTGATAAAATGTTCTCTGCTCCAGTTTGTGCTTCAGGGCTTTTATATTCTGCTTATCATTTACCTGTTTGCATTCTGTTTCTGACCCATCCCCCACTATCACATTTAGGTTTCTGAAAGAGCACAAATACTGCCCTTGACTGCTAGCCTGCTTGTTCCTGGAAAATTACCCAACTCTCCCACCCTTCTGCTGTTGTTTATACGGCTGTCTCGCTGCTCTGAACCCCTTACGATTTTCTGATTTTCAAAGTCTGCCCCCCCCCCCCTTCATTGCTATTGACTGTTGTAGAAGTTTTTTATATACTCTTCCCACCAGTTTTCCATAGACTGGTGATACTAAAAGTGTTCACCCAGCAACCCAGTATTGTTCTTCAGTAAACAACTCACTACATATTGTCTCCTACTTATTTTCCTGGAGCTCATCAAAGTTTGTAGTCCTAGGCTGCACTTCAGAAGTGTTTCACTTATATCCAATGTCATAAGTGCTAAATTGCACTTATTTAGAGTGATTGCTTTTGTGTGTGCATTTCACTGACTTTTTTCTTTTAAATGATCTTCCTCTTACTGTTATTGTCTTCAAAATTACCTTCAGTAATGGATTTCCATAGGTTCATAGGAGATTACTAGGCTAACGGCTCAAGAGCCCTCAACAGCCTAGCCAGTTTTACCCAGATTTTACGCAATGCTCTATCCCCAGGGAAAAGATAAGGGTTAACAAGCGGGGCTTTGACTATTTTTACAGACTGTCTCTGTCCATAAGGGACATGGGTACCACCATAGGAGTGAATTTACAATTTTCCATCTGTCAATCCAGACTGCACTTCAAGATGATCAGGGACGGACTCCAATTCATGTCAATAGGAAGCCTATTTCAAAGGGAGGAATCTCTGGGAGACGCATCTGTCTCTCTCGGAAAATATATTTATGTCAGAGATCAGGTTTAGATATTCGGAGTGGGTAACTGTCATGCAACTAGTTTTGTGAATATGCAACATTTCCATCAGGGCTGGGTCAGAGTCTGCCTGGTTGGACAGACACAGATCACCCCTCAATAATCGGTAGGAAATTGACTACAGTGATACAGATTTTAATCTGTCTACATGTGTCATGTTGATTATACCCAGTATTTTTTTGCGGGCGAAACCTCTGACACTAACTGTTGCAGGTGCCTGACGAGGTACATGCCAAAGGGTGCATTGCACTCGATTGGTCTGATGAGGGCCGAGTATAGTGGCACTATGACATCCCTAGATCTGGATGGCATACCTTTACATATAAGCTGAGCCACATAAAAGGATTTCCTCATTATAGTGGACTCATGGTGGTCAAAGTTCAGATTACTGTTTATATGAGTGCCCACATCTCTCACCACTGGGGCCACTCTTAGTGGGGTGTTATCAGTGTTGGAATTTGCAAGGGTATTTGATTTCCCAAAGGGTATTAAGTACTACTTAGCATTTAATTTGAGGCCATGGCTCTGACAGCAGCCATTAGTTTGCATCAGACCTTTCTGTATGATATCATCATTTGGGGAGTCAGTGATTGTTCCAAACTTGCAGTCATTAGCAAACTTGGTCAGCCAAAGGCCGTCTTCACTTGCCTTGACATCTAAATAGTATATTCTAAAGATGAGGGGGGCCAGTACTGAGTCCTGTGGTAAGACACTGGTGACTGGCCTCTTCTTGCTGTATGTGGATTTTCCCACTCTAACAACATGTGCCCTATGTCAGTCATTTGGCTATCCATCTGGTGATGTAGAGTTTTATGCTCAATTTGGTGAATTTATTTATATCAGAGTAGGGTACTGTGTTAAATGCCTTGGCCAAGTCAAGTTAGGTGGTATGCACCATCTTACTCTTATCCATGGCCTTGGTGACTTTCTCAAAGTCTACCAGATTAAGCAGGCAGGACCAACCCTTGATGAAGGCAAACTGGGCTGGGTCTACAATCTGGAGATTTCCTGTGTCATTGTTAATCAGGTCTATGATTATCCTTTCCATATCCTTGTGTATGAGGCTAGTTAGACTTATGGATCAGTAGTTTCTTGAGTCAGTTGATGGTCCCCCCTTGTGTAGAGGGATGGATGTTGCTGCCCTCCACTCTACTGGGACAAAGCCTGCCTAGAGACTGTAATTAAATAGAGATCTGAATGGGTCTTCTAGGTCGTGTTTCAAGCTATTTAATAAGCACCCTGGGTTTCCATCAGAACCCACTGATGCTGTGTTTCTAACTTTAGAGAGTGCAGTGCCGACCTGGTCTTTTGTGATAACAGGCAAAGGAATGGTAGTGGGTATTTTATGGGGAGTGACCAGAGTTGATAAAGGGGTAAAAGTTTAAGCTAAATTTATCGGCCAGCAGGTTTGATATCTCTTCTGGCTGAGTATAGGTAGTGTCATCTATAGCCAACTCAGCACATCGCTGTTTCCCTTAAGATTTCAGACATAACTAAACATGCTTTGTGGTTATCCTTTGCTTGGAGGCTATTTTAGTGTCATATTTAGCTTTTGAAGACTTTACTAGTTGCCTGATTTGATTTGCCTGTTGAGACTAATTTCAGCTAATTGTTTAAGTGGTTTGTGTTAGCACTGCACTTGTGGGTCTCTTCTACTGTGTTTTTACATCAAGAAGACTGTGTTTATTTATCTTGCAGCAGGAGCTGTTTGCCTGGTCTATCTGAGTTGGGAAATACACAAAAGGACTCAGTGTGGTTATTTTATTGACCAGAGGGCTCACATTCTTTAATTTTTTTCAGTGTGGTTCTTTTATTGACCAGAGGGCTCATTCTGTATTTTTTTTTCTGTGATGCTATACATTTTGCACATTTGCATAGGTTAGCAGTGTCCTGTACAGCCGCAAACACCTAGAAAGCAAATTTTCTCTGTATAATGGTCCATAAAACTGTAACGCGTAAAGCAGCAATATAGTGAAAATGCTTTGTGTGCCAACAAACGGAGCAGCTAGTTGGGCCTCGAGTGGCAATATTGATTTAGTAGAATTCAGTACTGTGTAAATATTAAGCTGAACAGTACTATATTTTCCTAACTTTAATCTGCCCCAATAAAGCACCCTTACTGGTCTGCACAAAGCACCCTTTATAGCCTTATAACCTCAATACACTACCCCCTTGTAGCTCACAAATCAAAGGACTGAACAGTATGGATATGGAATTTTCTAAATTCTCTGTAGTCAGTTTGGGTTAGATGGGCATCTTGAGACAATGTAGCAATTGTTTTAGGTTTACAGACAACCACTTAGTGAGATGTGTAATTACACAATGACATTGGAGACTAAACTCTTGCATACAAGTCCACATCAAGTTGTGGAACCCCCCCCCCACACACACACACACATATTGAGGCACTTAAAAGCAATCTTCCTAAACAAGAAAGCTCATCTAGAACATCCACTGTCAAAGCTATGCCTCAACAAGTCCAAAGGCACTCAGAGAAAATGACAACCACCACCACACATACTGTCATTCTGAGTGGAGACCCAAACACTAAGCCCCTAAGGCAAGCAAACACTTCCCAGGACTTTTATCACAGGGGACTCCATTGAAAGATAAACTGATGTCTGTCTAACCAGGATGAACATGGAGAAGATAACTGTTAGTTGCTTATCTGGAACCAGGATCCTCCAAATCACACATGCACTCAAGTCAATACGCCACAAGTACCAGTATAATTCCATCATAGTCTATGTAGACGTAAATGACCTGAAATGTCCCTACCTGGACTAAATTAAGACATTATGATGCTTATAGACTATGTGCCTCGGGCTGCTATAAGCCTGGCACTGAGCAGCAATACAATCACAGAGGATGATGTCACAATGTGAGCAAAAAATGATTTGAACAACTGGCTATCTTTCTGTTGTCTTTCTAAGGGGATCCAGTATTTGTCAGCTTGGGAGGACATGGTCAACAGACCACATTGTTTTGCCAAGGATGGGCTGCATCTTTCCCCTCTATGCTTTTGAATACCGATTAAAGCTTTGTCCACACCCATAATGCCTTTTTAGGCCTTGCCAATTAACAAACCTACCGACATGGCAAAATCAACTCAACAGAACCTCCAGGTATTAATGCTTAATGCCAGAAGCCTAAATAAAAAAGTACACTCTCTCCAAGCCCTCCTCACACTCGAGAATATATTATATATCTGTGCAGTTACTGAGACATGGTTTAATGTGTCAGAGAGTACCCTGGCACTGCAAGGTTTCAATGCCTTCCCCACTTTTAGACCAGTAGCTTCAGACAAAGTCTAAAAGTGGAGGTGCCTCAATAAACATTAACAAGCATACATTTGGGGTGGTCAAACAGGATGACATGCTGGAGTTCCTCCACATGTAGATCACCACAGACAAAATCCCATATCATATCCTAACTAGCTACAGGTCCATGACCCAAGAAGCTCAAAATGCATACTAGAACCTGCTGGAGACACTTCGCATCCAACCTAACACACTACTCATGGGAGACTAATTACCCCCACTACAGATTGGGAATCCTACATGCCCAAAAGCACAGAGATTCCTGGACTTCATAAATACTAACATATTTGACCAAATAGTCAATATGCCCACTAGAGGCTCCAACATACTGAACTTCATGCACACAAATATGGGCGAATACTGCTACCCCCAATGTCTCATTCCCCCTGGTAAGGCCCAACCATAAAGCTATCTCCTTCAAAATCAACTCCATACCTCCATTAACACCAGTAAAGGAAATATTCCAAGGCAAATTACCTCTTATTATATGGTTTGCCAAAATTCAATACCCCTCCAAACCTCAAGAACAAACCAGCCTATGCTGAATTGGTCTCAGAAACTCTGTACAACCATGTCAATGGCTACATAGAGGATGCTGTATCTGCCAGACGCAAGCCCAGAACTAGCCCCAGAAACAAACTACCTTAGTGGCATCAAAATTAAACAGGATATACAATGAAAGGAAAAAAAGAATAATGGCAAAAATCAGTTAGGGTCATTTACATAAAGATAATTATCTTGTCAAAGTAAATAGGCAACTAAGAGGGCTAATTAGGTCAAGCAATGCCAACTTTGAGACTAAGATATCCTTCAAGGTGAAAGGCAACCATAAGACCTTCTACAGCTATGCCAGAAACCTCATGGGTGGTACAAAGGAATGTGCTGAGCTGGCAGTTAATGGTGCCACATTCACAGACTAGTGTGAACCAGTTAGTGGACAGATTCAATTTCAATGTTACCCCAACCGTCCCCCAATAATGCCCTCAAACATAACCTCTCCAACTAGGGAGCATGTACTGGCTGCACTCACTAAAGACAAGAACAGGGCCTCAATGAGCACCAACAACATCCTGGGATGCTTTTGTTTAATTTCTCCAAATCTTTTCAGTTTCTAATACCATGACTGGAATGGACTCCATTCCTAAGTCAAAGTACAGTTAAAGGTCATGAAATTAGTATTGTTTCAATCTTTGTCAGCCAAAAGTGCTCTTTTCAGCACCCACAATGTGCCCAGTAATGACTCCTACAGTTCATATGGAGTTAGATGTATTGGTGACATATCTAAAGATGATTGCAGATTCTTTTTTATAAGGCCCATTGCTCCTACTGCTGTTGGAAATGTCTGGGTATCTTTCTTCCACATTGCTCTCATTTTTGCCTGCAAATGCTGATATTTTATGACTTTGTCTCTCTCTCTCTCTTTTTCTACACAAGACATTGTAGTCACTGGATGTGGCGATTTCAATGATGATACCACAGCCAGCAGAAGACCAGGTCCAAAGAGGCAACGAAAATGGAGCTTTAACGCAATTTTATTTTTAAAGAACCACCAAAATAGTGTTTTCGCTACTGATTAAACAGTAGCTTCATCAGAAAATACAAGTAAGTTGGCGCCAAAGTCCATTTAAAAAGTTTTTCTAAAAGTGATGTCACCATTATAAGACATGGACTTGTGCACTTAAATATAACAATAATTAAAAAATAAAAAATAAAAGTTGAAGAATTAAAAACAACAACTTAAAAGTTGCAGCACATAACCAGTCATCACAACAGGTACTATCTAAATATTTCCACTGTCCAACAGGTTCATGCAGCACTTTAATAAATTTCGACTTTTTTGCCATCTAAATTAGCCTTATCTAGGCTTTTAGTATTGCCAAGTGATGATCGAAACCATCAATTCCTTCGCTGAAAGTGCATGTGTAACTAAACTAAATAAAATCCCAGACAGCTAGTCCCTACCAAAAGAGGAAGAGAATCTATTAGGTAAAATAGGAATTAGAATTAGGAATTTCTAATTTTCTATTTTGCTATTGCTATTTTGGTGGTTCTTTAAAAATAAAATTGTGTTAAAGCTCCATTTTCGTTGCCTCTTTGGACCTGGTCTTCTGCCGGCTGTGGTATCATCAGTTTATTTTTCTGTCTTGGTTCTAGCGATTTCAATGATCATCAAATGCTACTTTTGTCTTCTTTTCATGGACCACAATATCCAGCAGTTTTATAGCATCTATCTTTTGAACTGTTAGTAATGGGTGATCCCATGTGATGTGGAATTCATTTTCTATGATGCTTTGTGGCTGTTTCCAGTTTTTTTTTCAGCCACTTCAATACCATAATGTTTGCACAATCCCCAGTGCAAGTCTTGACACATTATTACGGCTTTCA
Organism: Protopterus annectens; assembly: GCF_019279795.1. Classification (NCBI taxonomy): domain Eukaryota; kingdom Metazoa; phylum Chordata; order Ceratodontiformes; family Protopteridae; genus Protopterus; species Protopterus annectens. The sequence continues at coordinate 120,132,457 of NC_056727.1, forward strand.
GTATACAGTCCTCCTGCCATTAATATGTCACAACCAGCAACGAAGTAGGCGAGTGTTTCCAATTCTGCTTACCAACGTGTAGGTAGTCCACTATCTCGGGCCATGAATATTAACCTTTCATCTCTTGGCTTGAATTTGCCTCTCCTTACCCATTCCTACGTTCGACCCTGATCAACATGAGGTTCTTCCAGAAGTCTTCTATACTTGCAACTATATTTATGCATTCTCCACATTTCTTGCCTTCTCATCTGGTCCTTCACCTTATATTCTCTCTGTTTTTTGCCACATTCCAGTTGCTGCCTGATTTTTATCTACTTCTGGTTTGATTTCCATTCCTACTCAATGCCGATATGCTTCTGCTAGACTAAGCAAAGAAGTCATCTTAGATTTATTCTCCTCATGCTTCAAAAATTTCACTATGTTTGGGTCTTGTGAGGTCAGCAGATATGTGCATTCCTATGACTGCAGACCTATACATGTAATAATTTTCATGGAGGTCCAGCCCTCCTTCAGAATGGGGAATTTATGATCTTAGTATGCACTTTTTTATAAATCATTTGGTGAGCATGAAGCATCTTTGTTTTCCTGTAATCTATCCAACACGTTTTGGGGTCAGTCACTCCAAAATTGTAATTTAGGACAGGAAGAGCAAATTGGTTTACAGCTTGAATTTTGTTCCTGGATGTCAACGATGTTTTCAGGATTAATTTAAGTGTTCTAAGTTTTATTTGTATTTGTTCATGTTTTACTGTTGATCCTTCATCAATTCTCAAATATTTACACAATCACTCTTGCTCAAGTTCTTTTATATCACATTGCTGTTCCAAACTGATATTTTCTTGGCACTGCAGTTTTCCTTCTTTAAAGGTTGCTTTTGCACATTTATCAAGACCCAATTACATTCTTATATCATCTGAAAAAGTTTTGACAACTTGCAGTTGTGCTTTCAGTTCTGCACAGTTTTAAATCATCAACAAAGAGATGATAAGTCTTTACACTTTGTTGTTTTCTATGAGCCAAATTATAGCTATGGCCTAAGCTGTTAAGCAGACAGCTTAATGGGATAAAGGCAAGAAAGAATAGCAGTGGTGACAGAGTCACCCTGGAATATCCTCCTTTGAATTTTTATCCCTGGGATGATAATTTGTCCTTTATCATGGCTTAATTGCAAAGTGGTCTGCCACTGGTCACTGTAATATAGTCTATCAGTGGTGTGTGTATCTTGTACATTTTTAAGCACTCTTATCCATGAATGTGGAAGAATAGCAAATGCTTTTTTTGTAGTCAATCCATGCCATACTTAAGATTCTTCCCCTTTTTACAGTTCTCCACTAGGACTTTAACAACCAATGATCCTTTGTTCCATGACTTTCTTTTATTGCTGTTATGTTCTATTGCCATAATTGAGTTTTCTTCTAAATGATTATAAACACTGTTGGCTTCAATTGCAGTGTATAGTTTATATGTCAATGGAAGTTATTGGTCTATAATTTTTAGGGTAGTCTGCAGGTTCACTCAAGTAGGAGCATTGTTTTTCCTATTAGCCAGGTTGGTGGCTGTCTGGGGTGCGAATAAAAAATAATTCTCAAAATACAACGAACATCCAGGTATGGTCAGAAATAATTTAATACAAGTAGCACAAGACAGTAGCACAAAGCATGAAGTAGCACTCTAGCGCCTCGGCTTCACATAAGCCTTCAAGGAGTACCTTCACCATACAAAACCCCATCCTTTATACCCCACAGTTGCCAATCAGACAATTAATTAATACAACAATTGCATATTTAAATCATTAAAAAAATTCCCTTTTAAACATACATATCAAATAATATTTAAATAACACATTTCCAACAGCAGTCTGTGTTTAGACCCTGTGGACTCAAAGCCCCATATTTCAAAAGAAAAAGTGTTTCTTTGTACAACAGCAAATTTCTAATATAATCACTATCTCTTTCTCCCTGTACCTGTTCTAAAATAGTAGCTTTTAAATCTACAGAATTACTATTATGATACAATTTAAAATGTTGGGCTAAAGGGCTGTCTATTTTACCTAGCCTAATATCCCTCAGATGTTCTGATAATCTCTTCTTAAACATTCACTTAGCTTGCCCTATATAATATTTATTACAACTACACTTTATTGCATAGATCACTTGTTCAGTAGTGCAATAATATTCCCCTACCATTTCAAATCTAATATTAATTTTAGGAAAGGTTTGTACTATATGATGACACCCTATACAACTGCCACATGGTGTAGTTCCTTTAAATTGAATCTTCTGTAAGAACCTATTAGGACTCTCAAATTTAGTATGCACTAACATGTCCCTCAAACTTTTTCCTTTCTTACATGAGAAGACAGGACTCTGTTGTACTAGTCCTAATAACTTCAGGAAATTTATACAAAAATTTCCAATAATGCCCAATAATTTGTTTTACATTATCACTTCCAGGGGTGTCCAACCTTTTGGCTTGCTGGGGCCGCATTGAGTGAACAGAAATGGTCTTGGGGCCGCATATAAAATATATAGTTAACTCTTTTGTTGCTCTGGAAGACCACAGTCGGCCTCCTGGCTGTACTGCAGGTGCATTTGAACAATGAATAAATGTAATAAATGCCTAATATTTGCCTTAAAATTCTAATTCTCATTATAATTATCTAATCTAACAGTTAACTCTAACATCTTAGTTAATATATATAATATATATATATATATATATATTTTTTTTTTTTTAATTTTTTTTTTTTACAAATAAACAGATATTCACTTCAGCACTAGCATTTCTCACTGGGAAAACCATTCCAGCAGTCCAACTACATAAAATGTCAACATCAGCAGTCCTACAATACTATAATCCAGAAAAATAACCCAACGAATTTGCAATAAAGTAAAGAATTCACATTACTGACTTAATAAAACAATTCTGAATAAGCTAGAAGAGGGTCTCACCCAAACAAATAATTGGTGCCAGAAATATGGCCTCAAGCTAAATGCCAAAAAATGCATCATCATCCCCTTTGAGGAGAGTGATGTCCCCACAAATTATCACATTAATAACAATGTTGTAAGCATGCAATAAGTCGTATGGTACTTGGGCAGCCAGGCTGATAGAAACCTGACTTTTGACCACCACGTTGTCTCCGTTGTAAGGAAAGCTTTTTACATGGCCCAATTCATTAGTAAGGATATCTCATCCAGGGACAAGGAGGTCATAACATCCCTGTATTCTTCCTTTACAAGAGCCATTATTGACTGCAATGCCCCTTTTGACATGTGCCTCAGCAAAACACCCTGCCAAAAGAAAGACTACAACCATTTCTGACAAAAAAGGTCAAAGGACTAAGTTCACTTAGTTATCTAAACAGACTAAAAAGCTTCTTGCTTTCCTCTGTCTCTCACTGGCCCCTATAAATTTCACCATTGGCTTGCTTTCCAGGCTAAGAAAGATCCTGCCTTAAGAGACTTCCTCTACCTCAGAAATACTGGTTATACTTAAAACGCTCACTACAAAGATCACAGCCTTCACTGCAACATAAACAAACCACTTTTTATGGACAGGTTCTTGACACAAAAACCTTCAACGTCTGTAAAAAGCTCCTCTCATTATCAAACAATGTAGTTCAGCAACACGATGGCTGGATGGATAGCCATAAATGTAGTCCTTGGGTAAGTAGCATAGCCTTCATCAAACCAGTTGGAAAATCCACATACTAACCTTTCCCAGCTGGATGGCTAAGATCTAATATTGGTTACTCAAGTCTAGCTGCCCAAGAAGAGGGGCATGTTTAACTAAGAATTCCATTTGCAAAATTATATTCAGTATACATATTAAATCTCTCTCTCGTATACACACACACACACAAAGCCCCTACTTATAAAATAGGCAACCTCAGTACTCACTGAATGAAATTGTCTGAAAAAAAAATCATAATAGAGATGGATTCATCCATGTAATTTCCCACCACCAAAAGGACCATCAATAAATCAACAAACAACTGCTCAGCAAAAAGTAAATCAATAAGATAAACATAAACTATAATGCTACATACTGGTGTAAACATATAACTTGTGTCAATCCCCAGGTTAATTCATACCAAAAGATTGTTTCAGACCTTCAGTTATGTACAAACAGCTTTCTCCTAAAAACTTAACTCATTGATATTTGCCTTGCTGTAATTATAACTGTAAAAAAAAATGTTTTTAAATTTATTCTGTACCGCAATGATTTTTCACTGTTACGAGATGTAATCTCTGCCATATTGTATGAGTACTACATCCATAATTTGCTGTCTCTCTCTCTCTCTCATGTATTATATTGTTTTGTGTTATTTTTGGAGCTTTTCTCCCCGGTACTCCGCTGAAAATGGACCTGTGCCCAGTCGGACTATCCCGGTAAACAAATGTAAAATAAAATAAAATAAATAAAAATAAACTTCCCTCCAATCTAAAGCCATTTGACATTCAGACATTTTAATTTGTGCAGAAGTTACTCACAGACTGACAGTTTACTGAGCTGTAGTGCTGACCTTCGCTTTTGAAAAAAACAAATTCCCAAACTTTGTCAATAGCTCAAAGTGTAGAGAGGATTTATTTATTTATTTTTAGAAAACATCTTTAAAACTATTAAATTGATTACACACTCAGAAACACAGAAAAGTTATTGTGATTATGTAAACCACAGACTGCTGCAAGAAATCAAAGTCACATTAGCACTCTATGCTTATGTCCGAACAGATGAATCATACCTGTCAATTCCAAAAGAAGTAAAGTAGCTTAATAAGAAGGTTATTTGTAAGGTTGCATGGCAGTTTATATTGGAAATAAGCAGAGATATTAAAAAGGCTCTGTTTTTCATAATTATGCCCTAAGGTCTTCCAAGGTAAATACAACTTCTGATTTAGCATGGAACCATACCTCTCAACCTTAGAGCAAGAAATCTGGACAAAGCGAAAAATAAAAGTGGGACACAGGCCCAAAAATACTTATGCATCACAGACACCATTGAAACAACTGTAGCTGCAAGCATTATACATCACTTATAATCTTTCTATCCCATTACTGTCAGTTAAACATTATACGGCTCATTCAGTCCTGCCTTCTTTTGCATCAAAGAAAACCATGCTTTGAAACGACAAATGAATTAAAAATAATACATAAAACACATTGCATCAACATCCTGCAACTTCCTACCTGCAAGCAACCACAGAGCTTTCACTGAAACTAGGGCTGCTTGTTTCCCCAGAATGACAGCTCTCCCTAATTAAGTCTAATGGTATGTAATTCAGACAATCTTCTTGCTGAAGTGATGGCCAGAAGGAAGGCTGTTTTCCAAGAAATGAATTTCATCTCTGCTTTTGCAGCTAGCTCAAAGAGGGGAAGAGTGAGCTTTTCCAATACAAAGTTAAGGTCCCAGGCTGGAGTGGGAGCTCTCCTGGGGTGGGGTGGGGGGGGTCTTAAATGTTTGGCCCCTCTACGGAATTGTTTTAGCAAGGGGTGAGAGAAGAGGGGTAGCGCAGTATTATAATGTGCTGAAATGGCAGAGGTATGAATTTTAATTGACGAGAAGGACAGGCCCTTGTGGTACATTTCTGTTAAGTATTCTGGAATATGAGGTAAGCTGGGCACCGTTGTGCCCATCCCCTGAGCCTGGCTCCAGGAACAGTATCTTTTCCACTTTTCAGCATAGGATTTTCTAGTACTAGGCCTCCTTGCCTCCAGAATGACATTCTTCACCTGCTTACTGAGGAATGCTAGAGGAGAGCTCAAGGAATTAGCCAGGCTGCAAGGTTCAGGTTTGAAGCTGAGGATTTAGAATCTGGCCCGCCTGCTGGGACAGCAGGGAAGGGGTCTGAGGCAGGTGCCATGGTTGTAGCAGTGTCATACTGCACAAGAGGGGGTACCAGTGCTGGTGTGGCCAGTCTGGTGCAATCAATATTGTCCTTGGCTTGTCCTATTTGATCTTTAGTAGAACCTTCGAGAGGAGAGGCAGAGGGGGAAAGGCATAAATCGAGATGCTTTCCCAGGTAAAGGACATGGCATCCTCTTTCCAAGCTTGACTGTGGGGAGTTCTTCTGCAGAATTTGTTCAATTGGTAATTCTGAGGGTAGGCAAACAGGTCTACCTCTGGAGTCCCCCATTTGTTCCTCAAGAGGTTGAATATTTTGGGTTCTAGTTTTCATTCATGTGGGTCTATGAGATTTCTGCTCAAGTCATCTGCCAGTGAATTTAGTTTGCCTGGCAGGAATTGTGCTTGAAGGTGTACTTGGTAGATGAACGCTGTGTTCCACAGAGCTATGGCTAGTCTGCAGAGAGGGTAGGAGTGGGTTCCTCCCTGCTTGCGTATGTACCACATAACTGTGGTGTTGTCTGTCTTTACCAATAGTTGTCCTGGAAGAGTACGGTCTTTGAAGGCTGTCAGAGCATTCTGTACAGCTAACATTTCTTTTTGATTGATATGCAGGTGCATCTGTCTCTGGTTCCATTTGCCCTGCCATGTGAGCCCCCATGCATAGTCTGATGCGTCTGTTGTTAGGGTTTGATGCGTCTGTTGTTAGGGTTTGGGCGGCAGGGGGTAGAGTGAAAGGGAGTCCCTTGTTGTGGTAGCAGGCCTCTGCCCACCAAAGGAACTCTGCCCTTAGACAAGGAATGATAGGAATCATTGTTTCCAGGTCCTGAGAATGTTGGCATCATAGGCTTTTTAGATACCATTGGAGCTTCCTCATATGCAGTCTTGCATATGGAATTAGTAGAATGCAAGAAGCCATAAACCCCAGAGCTTGCAGTATTTTCCTTGCAGATAACTGGGTTTTTGTGGCCAATAGTTTGAAGTAGGTTGTCAAATAAACATGTTTCTCCGGAGTGAGGAAGTGAGGAATGCCATCTGGGAAGTTGTGTTCAAGCTTGCTCCCAGGAATGCAATCTGTTGGCAGGGTACTAGGTGAGATTTCCTTTCGTTGATGGTGTACCCCAGTGAGGTTAGAAGTTTCTTTACGAATGCCAAGTGTTGTAATAGCAAGTACTGGCTTTCTGCCTGAATCAGACAATCGTCCAAGTATGGGTAAATCTGAATATTTCTCTGCCTGCAAAATGCAATGGCTGGAGCTAGACACTTTGTGAACACCCTGGGCGCAGTAGATAAGCCAAAGGGAAGTGCAGAGAACTGAAAGTGCATGGACCCCGCCCAGAAACGTAGGTATTGCCTGCATGATCCTCTTATTGTGATGTGCAGGTAAGCTTACTTTAAGTCTAGGGTTGCCAGCCAGGCATCCTTGGCTAGCATAGGAAGAAGCTGTTGAAGAGTTAGCATTTTGAATTTTGGAACCACCAGAAAGGTGTTGAGAATAGAGAGGTCCAGGATCGGACGCCAGGAGTTGTCTTTTCTGGGTACCAGAAAAAGTCTTGAATAAAAACCTTGCCCCCTTTCTTCTGCTGGGACAGGTTGAATAGCCCTGATACTGAGGAGAGAGAGAACCTGCTGTTGTGCCTCTGCCCATTGATTTGGGGGGAGGTCTGGCCAACCATTTGGGGTTGGTAGTGTGTGGAAGTGGAATCAGTATCCTTGGGAAACTATGCTCAAAACCCATTTGTCCTGGGTAATGAGTTCCCAGTTTTTTGCATACAGGGCGAGTTTTCCTCCTAATGGAGCTGGTAGTTAAGCAGAGCTTGGAAGGATTAAGGTTGTCATTGTGCCATTTTTCCGTAGGGGGTGGCTTACTACTCCCTGCTTTGGAAGTGGGAGTCCCCCACTGCTTAGATCTGTGCGTAGCCTGAGACTGTAGTCTTGGTAGTCTGCTGTTCCTGGGTTTGGACTGAGAAGGCCTGGAAGGGACTGGAAAGGACCAGTTCTTTAAAGGCCAATGCCTGTTGAATCCGGCAGTCTGTACTTGTAGGAAATCTTTAACAGTTTGCATAGATTTAGCTTTTTCCTCCATCCTATTGAGAACGACGTCTGCTTTGTTGCCAAAAAGGTGGTCTTGGTTTAAGGGAGCATCCGGTAATTTAGCTTTAACATGATCTGGAAAGTTTTGTTCCTTAAGCCAAGCTTGCCTTCTAAGTACAGACCCAGTGACAGCAGCCCTGCAAGATTCTTCTAAAGTGTCAAAACCACATTGCAAGTCTTTGTGTTCAGCACAGTCAGGAATCATCATCATTTTCTGTTTAAGTAGTCCCATAATATGTTGTTGATACTTCAACATATGAAACTGGAAATTTAAAGCCCTAATGGCTAAAGTAGCAGAAGTGTATACCTTCTTACCCCATCTGTCTAAGGCTCTAGAATCTCTATCAGCAGGTGTAGGATTTTTGGCAGCAGTAGCCTTAATGCCTTTTGGTCCTTGGGAAATGGTCTCTGGATCCACAGTAGGATTCTTGAAGAGGAACTTGAGAGAGTCAGATACTTTGTAGTACCTGTCAGTTTTTCTGGGGGCTGGGGGTAGTGTGTCTGGGGTAAGGCTAGATTCCAAGAAAGCATCAACTACAATGTCCAGAACAGGGGGAGGATAGCTAAAGGTCTGTGTTGAGGCAGGAGTAAGAATTCCCTAAGTCTCTTTTTGGACTCAGGACAGTCCTGGCTTTCCCAGCGGAAATGCTCCCTAAGGGTATGCAAGGTTTCACCAAAAGAAAAATCTTCTGGAAGGGAAGCAGAGGGAATGGAATCCTCTGCATCAGAATCCTCATAAGTAGATAAAGGCAAATCCCAGTAATCAGAAGGAGCAGAGATCTCAGATTCCTGATCAGAAGAATCAGAAAGAAAATCAGTTCTAGGTCTCTTAGAGGGCAAGGCTGGCTTCCCCTAATTAAGGTAATAAGGTCTTCAGCCATTCTAAGCATTTGTTTTTTAGGCATATGGGCCTGAGTCTGCAATTTGGTCATTGGTTTTCTAGGTGTAGTGCGAGTTTTTGGCCTGAGGAATTTGTTTTTTCTGGATGTAAACGATGGTGTCGGTTTAATAAGAATGTCTGTAGGCCTGAATACACCCTCAGAAGCTGGTGCCTGTACAGCGGCTCCGGACCTATCCAAGGTAGAGACATCCACAGGTTCCATAGTCGAAGAAGCATCTCACGGCATAACGGACTCCGAATGGGTCTCAGTAGAGGCCTGCGAATCTGTAGTAGTTGGTATTAGGAGCTGCAAAAGCACCTCAATGAGTACCGGCAGACTGGCGACTAGCTTAACAGAAGTGTCGTCGGCAGTTTTGGACCTATGTGGTCTGTCTCTGTCTTTATCCTTATGTTTTTTTCGAAAGATCGGTAGTCGGATGGCTTAACAAAGCCATTTTGGAGTGCGGAGATCGAGAACGAAAGTATTTGGCTACAAAAATAGCCTGACGACGAATAGTTCAGGCATTGAACAAGGCACAAAACTGACAACGAGGGACGTCGTGGTCTGGGCCTAAACAGGGGATGCAGTAAGAATGATAATCTCTATGAGGTATTTGCTTTCCACAGGCAAGACCATTGTTAACTTTTACTGACATCGGTTAGAGCAAGAAAAAAGGATCCCCAATGGGGTACTTATCTTTTTTGAAGACTTCGGGTCTGAAACTCGAAAATGAAAATTTCAGGAGAGAGCCGACTGGCACTTGCGAACTGCTTTTGCTTCGGGCACCGCATGGCAAGGAAGACTGATGTAATGGGGTCGGCTGCATGTTTTATACCCCTGACAACCTGACGTCATGGAAGAACCAACAGTATCCGATAAAGAAATCCAAAGACTCTGGTATTCAGGCCAGCTGAGGGCTATCTGCAGGCAGATAACCCAAATGTGATGACTGCTACAGTGAAACATGAAAACATCTCTTAGTGCTAACCATTCACACTTTTTGTCAAATTATAATCAACATTTCTTTTATCAAAACCTTTGAACAACATTTCTACTTCAAAATCACCCATAGACTGAAATTTTTTTATTCCCTCGTGAATAAACAGTGGTATGAACTTGCTTGTCACTTTTAAGACTTAGTATCTATAGGACATAACCACTTACATCACTGTTACATGAAACATAAGATTCATCAGACACATCACTTATTAAAACATCTTCCTCTTTGCTATCAACTGTCACATTGTGTACATTTTCAACCCAGCTACTTTCCCTATGCACATCATTATGAACATGAAAATAATACCATAAATGCGTTTTTCTAATCATCCTAAAAAATTCAGCTTTAAAACAATGTATTCTTGGCAAAACTGTAGGTATAAATTTTAAGCCACATTGTAAAACTGCATTCAAATTATCATCCAGCATACAACCTGAAATTCAAAATAATATTTGTGTTAATAGCCAAGCCAATACCATTTTGTCTTTTTATTTGTCCATTGTCATTGATATGTGCCTCCTTTTTGCAGTTCACGGTCATATTCTTGATATTGTCGCTTTCTTGACTAATACTGCCCCCCTCTGATGAAAATTCTTTTGCATATATTGAGCATTACTCAGCTCAGGGGAAAAAAGGATATGCCTGTTCATCTTCAAAATCACTTTGGTGCCAGCTATCACTAAAAGAAGCTTCATCTATACCTTTTCTTTCCCCTTCCTGTTTCTGGATGCAAACTCGTGACTTCTGTCTCTGATTCATTGGCCTTAAAAAGGCCGTACTATTTTCATAGTCTCTCAAGTCCCTTTTAATCTTATGTAGCTTCTGTTCACATAGTTTCTTTTGACACCCAATTTATCTTGGATGCCACTTAAACATATTTCAAAATGGACTTTATCTATTGAAAGCAACAAGTTGTTGCAAACTACATTAATGTCTTTTCTCAGTGCAGAGGGTTTCACCTCGTCGCGCTCTACTAATATCTTAGTCCATTCAAGCGAGCAACGATGAGCCACTTTTTCCCATCTCTGCCTAAATGCTTTCTCTTCAGTATTAGACATGTCAAACGACAGAGAGGGAAATGTCATAGCCCATAGCCCCCTTGGTGTTATATCGAGCTAAATCGAGCTCCAAATACCTCTGGAGGCTCAGTTTATTGAAGTGGGCTGAAGTTTCTTTATTTAACAGTTGCTCTAATTTATAAAATAGAGTTCTTGCTTCAGAAGGAAGTGCAGTGGAATGCTTACCAACCTCGGAAAAGGGATTTGACTCATGCTTGCTTCTGGTCTCACTTAGCAGCCTTTCCCACATCTGCAAGGGTAGCCCTTCACTACTGCTGGCTGGTCTTTCACCTCCGCCTTTCTCTCTCTCTCTGCATTAATCCTCAAAAAACATCCATAGCTAGTTGAGAAGAGTCAGATGAATTTTCTCTAAAAATTGTAGGCAAATTCAATGCTGGATCACTGGCCATACCTTGTGTAAATCTCCAAACGACAAAAATCCAATTAGTAAAATACAACGAACATCCATGTATGGTCAGAAATAATTTAATAGCAAGTAGCACTCTAACTTCACATAAGCCTTCAAGGAGTACCTTCACCATACAAAACCCCATCCTTTATACCCCACAGTTGCCAATTAGACAATTAATATAACAATTACATATTTAAATCATTTTTAAAAAACATTCCCTCTCATTATTAAAATCTTCAAGCAAAGATGTTAATACTTTTATTAACCAGACGTTAGGTACTGCATCTGGGCCTAGGGTTTTCCAACTGGATTTTCTTAACTTTGTTTCAATCTTTCTGGCTGTTACTTCATCCCATTCCAGATCCTGTTTTTGTTCCCTTTTCTATACTCCAACAGAGACACTTCTAGGCTTAATTGCTTTATAGTTTTCTCTACTCAATACTTCCATGATGGTATTCAATTTCTCTTTTTCCATCCCCTCACTATTTATTTATTTAACATTTGTTTACTAGGAAAGTCCAACTTGGAACTAAACCAATTTTTAGCAGAGGCCCGGGGAGAAATGGTCCAGACACGTCTTTGTAACATGGGAGGACACCGGAGCATCTGGAGGAAACCCACACAAATACAGGAAGGACATGCAGACTCCACACACAAGGCACCCAGCTGAGAATCAAACCGGAGAACCTCTTACTGTGAGGTGACAACACTACTCCTGCACCGTCCGCTACCCTGTGTTCTTGTGGTTGAACTTTATCAGTTATTAATTTAGCTGCACAGTAATATATCCTGTTTACTTTTATTGCATGGATCTCTATGGACAGTCCTAATTACTTTTTTCATTTGTTTTATCAAACTTCTGACTTTTTGGGTTTTATTCGCCTTCTGCAGTCTTATTTCTTTCACTGATATTATGTCTCTCAAATCAAGCAACTCTTTTTCTTCTAAACTGAGGGCACATTTTCCTGAGGATGTTTTATAGAAAGTTCTATAGCATCTTCCTGTGACACATTATCTTTACTTTCACCCTGTGCCATCCGTTGTTCTGTCATATGGGAACTCTCTGGCCTATCATTCCTCAACATTGACTGTCAGTTTCCACAGCTTCCTGTTCCTTCCCTTGCTGTCCAACTTCAAGTGGATATTTATACTGGTTTCCTGTGGAAGGCTCCAAAATATCTTTATATGGCACCTGGCCAATTACTTCCCCCTCTACTGGTTTCCCCTTCATTTGGATGTCTGTTGCTCTATCCTGTTGTGCCTTCTGAATTAGATTTTCTACACCAAATCCTTCACTTCACAGGTACTCCATAACCTCAGTTTCTAGTTCTTTAACTGCTCCATTACTGATCTCCTTTTCCTCAGTCTTCTTTTTTGTATTGCAAAGTTTTCCATGTCCAGATTACTTTGCCTGTATTTCTCTTCAAATATCTTTGATGTTGCTCTTTGTATGGATTAATTTTGCTTTATCCTTTGCATAGTTATTACACTATATTAAATCTCTTTCCCCAAGCCAACATTTCTTGAAATCTCTGCTAATCTTCCTGTTTCGCCTTACTTTGGTGACTCGTTCCATCATGCTGTGATGTAACCTGTGTTAGACATGCACCAAATCCTTCACTCTGCAGGCATGAGTTTAACTTTTTTTTTTTTTAAACTTCTACTTTACTAATCTTCTTTTCTACATTCCCTCTGAGCGATTTTTTTTTTGTTGTGAAATTTTCACAATCTGGATGCCTTTGCCTGGATTTCTCTTTGAATACCTTTGGGGCTGCCTTCTTTATATTGATTAATTTGGCTTGGTCTATATACTTTCTCATAAATATGTTGTATTAATGAACACAAATTTTTATTTGAGGCTTCTGACAGTTTTTCATGTGGAAGTATTTTTCTTTCCTCTAATTTTCGCTATCCTTTTGTACATCTTGTGTCGGGAAATTCCAGGCTTTTTTCATGAGAGTAACAATACATATTTTCTTTCTTATCCTCAGTAGTCCATTTTATCATCTTTATGGCTCTTCGTCTTTACGGCTCTTCTTTGGCCCATCAGTTTTTGTGACTTTTGTGGATTACTTCCTTCTACAACAGGGGGAGGGGGGCCCATCCTCTACCTGGGCCTGGTCTGCCCCACTGTAGGAATGTTTCCTTATTTTGAGGATTCTACACTCATTTTTTCCAGTCCTGGCACCAGTGCGCTTACCAGGATTGGGCACTTTTTTATCCCAGGTCTTGTGCAACCAGGTATCTTTTTAATTTTTGACATACTTCTGTCCATATATATATATATATATATATATATATATATATATATATATATATACACACACACACACACAGTCTATATATCAGTGTAGTCTTGGTGAGATTTTGTGAAAAACAGGGTCCACCTCATGAAGGTACTCATCAAGATTTGAGGATGAATTCAATTTCAGCAAAACTACTCTCCTTTGCTTGCTGACTTATCTCTCCATTTGGGCTCCTATCATCTCTCCATTCTGAACAGTCTAACAAATGACTCCATCCTGATAGTCATAACTATTTTCTTAAAACAGGCTTTGTGCCATGTGAATGGAGGACTGCAACAGTCATCCCATTCATAAGGGAGGCCTTTCAACAGATACTGGAAACTACAGACCCATTAGTCTGACTTGTCAATTGCAAAGCCATATAAATTATCAGCAAGGACATAGGAGACCTTCAGATACTGGAGCCATCCCAGTTTGGCTTTGTCAAAGGAAGGTCATGCTCACTGAATCTGGTAGACTTCTTTGAATAGGTCACTTAAGGCAATGGAAGAGGGGAACACTACATAGGTTCATAAGTAGGTACTAGGCTATTGGCCCAAGGGCCTAAGTAAGCCTAGCCAACAAGGTTCCCTGGCTTACGCCACCCAAGAAAGTTATTTACCTGTGTCCCTCTCGAGCAGAGCCACCAAAGCGATCCCCGGGGTGTATTTCCTATTTCAAATCCACTTATCAAGATTTTTCTTGGAGTGCTAATAAGGAACTTTGCTTGACATAGATGGGTAGCTTGTTCCAGAGTATGGGAAGTCTCTGGGACAGGAATCTATCCTTCCAGCATGTCCTGTTTATTGTGGTGACAAGGTTTAAGTCCCTAGAGAGTGTAGCTCAGAGGGATTGGGATTTCTTTAGGTGTAGCATGTCCAACAGGTCTGGGCTTGACATAGCTTTATATGTTAGGCAGAGATCACCTCAGAGTAAGCGATATGCTATGAAGTAAAGCTAGAGTTTTTTGAGATGGTCAGTGTAGGGCATCTGAGGCCAGTAATCCTCTTTGTGAGGTACTTCTGTGGCCCTTCCAGCTGCTGCAGATGTCTTGTGAGGTACATTCCAAAAGGGGCATTGTACTCTACAATGGGTCTAATAATTGTCAAGTAGAGGGGAACAATGACCTCTTTTTTCCTAGATGAGAACCCTTTTGTGATGGTGTGCCATGTAGAAGGACTTCCTGATTACTGTGGCGATGTGATTATCAAAGGAGAGACTACTGTCCACCTGGGTCCCCAGGTCTCTAATCACACATTTGTCGTTAAGTTGACTGCTGCTTATGTGGTAGTTCATGGGTACAGAGTTTTTTTCCAAAGGGGATGACAATGCACTTTTTGGCATTGAGCTTGAGGCCATGGTTCCGACACCAGACATCTGTATCAGTGAGGCCCTTCTGTAGGAATTAAACATCATTTGGGGACTCAACTATGGCTCCTAGTTTGCAGTAATCTGCAAACTTCATTAGCCAAAGGCCTTCTGTGTTAGCCTGTACTTCAGAGAAGTAGATACCAAACAGGAGAGGACCCAGGACTGAACCCTGTGGCACTCCACTTGTCACTGGTTTGAAGTCAGATTTGGAGTCTGCAACTTTTATAGTGTGGGTTCTGTTAGTGAGCCAATTGGCAACCCATCTTGTGACATAGGGATTTATACCTAGTTTAGTGAGTTTAGCTATAATTCCAGAATGGGGGATGATGTTGAAAGCCTTGGTGAGGTCAAGATAGGCTGTGTGAACCACCTTACCCTAGTCTACAGCTTTGGTGACTGCCTCAAAGAAGTCGATCAGGTTCAGGAGGCATGATCTGCCTTTCACAAACCCGAACTGGGTGGGGTCCAGAGTTTAGAGGTTACCAATGTCTGAGTTCCATATGTTCCATGGCCTTACTGACCAGGCTCGTCAGGCTAATAGGGCGATAGTTCCCGGGATCAGTGGTGGCTCCCCCTTTGTAGTGTGGGATAACTGTTGCTGTGCGCCATTCAGTGGGCACAAAGCCTGATGTGAGACTATGACTGAACATGGTGCTTAGGTGGGGAGCCAGTTTGTTCTGAAGTTAGTGTAAAACGCAGCCTGGGATGTTGTCCAGTCCCCATGGATGCTGTGTTTTTGGCTTTAGAGAGTGCAGCTTTTACCTGTGTAGTTGTGATTACAGGGACTCTGCATTCTTCCTGTATAGATATGGGCCCTTTAGGGGGTGAGAGGGTATTAAAGTTAGCACTGAATCTGCCAGGATGTTGGCAGTATCAGTTGGTTCTGTAATTTTCATGCCATTGTGCTGTAACTCAGAGCAGATCTGGGTGTTGCCATTGAGGCTCTTGACATAGCTATAGAATGCTTTCTGGTTGTCCCTAGAATCAGTGACTACTTTGTTTTTTGTAGCTAGCTTTGGATGATCTTATAAGGGATCTCAGCTTCTTACTGAGGTTGACCAGGGAACTCCTCCACTCATGGGATTTTACTCTCTTTTGCAACAGTTTCTTCCTTCTGTTGTAGAGTTTGTTTATGGCAGGGAACCACCAGATTGGCTTCCTTTTTTGGGGGGATAGCATCTTGGTTCTGTTTGTGATAGCACAATCCATGCACTCGTGTAAGTGCTTATAGAGTGCCATCGGTTTAGGATTCAGCAGTCATAACTGTATTGTCCCCATCTGCATGGGTGTCATGAAGTTCACCACTTCCATCTTAAGAAGCATGAAGTTGGGTTTGGAGAAATGTTTTACCATGATTTTCTTAATGGGGGTTGGGGGTGGGATGTGGATACCTAGGGTGATTAGCTTATGGTTAGATCTAACCGATGAGTTGACTTCAGGTGTGGAACACCAGTCACTCATGTTGGTAATGACTAGGTTTAGGATACTGTTGCCCCTGGTGAGAGTGTGGATAAGTTGATCCAGGGCATTGGAATTTATGAATTCCAGAAAGCATTGAGGGAAGGAGTTGGTACATGAATAGTTTTCCCAGTTAATGGTGGGATAGTTGAAAATTGCCCATTATTAAGGTGTTTGGTTGAACCCTAATATTTTCCAGTATATCAAGAAAAGAGGAGTGGGAATCCTGGGGCATGGTGGGGGATCTGTAGCAAGCTACAATTTGGATTTCAGTTTTGCCCAGAGTTAGTTGCACTTGGATAACTTCGGATGCATTATGCTGAGCAACTAGCCTGGAGGTGTGGATATCCTTATTGTATATGAACACACCTCTGCCTTTGGTGTTCCAGTCCAGGTTAGGTGGCTGAAAAGTGTGGTATGAGTTATAACCTGGTAATGCAGGGGTGCTGTCTGGAGCCTTGATCCAGGTTCTCAGTCACTGCATATATATCGATGTTCTTCATTTTAGGGAGTGCATTTTGAGGTTTAGACTTCTAGCATGGAGTAGCTTTACCCTCAGTTTTTGCTTGCCTGTTCCTGTGGTGAATTTGTCATTTTAACCTTGCCTAAAAAAGGCACTATACTGGCAGCAAGAGCCTTAGCCAGTATCCGGAATCCCAGGGATGACAGGTGCAGGCGATCTCTGGCAAAGCATCATGGTCTGTCGACCATGTCGTCCCAGGCAGACAGATACTGGATCCCCTTAGAATGACACCAGAAGCTTAGCCAATTGTTAAAGTCAATCATTTGGTCCTTGTACATCTGTATCATTCTGGGCGATGGCAGGATGCTACTCAGGGCTAGGGTCATACCTGCCTAGGCTACAAGATCAGAGAGCTCCTCCATGTCTCTTTTCATGTAGTCCAAGGATGTCTCAGGTCATTCACACCAACATGGACAATGACAGAGTCATATTTGTACTTGTTGTTGAGTGACCAGAGTGCATGGGTTATGTGGCAGATCCTGCCACTCGACAGGCAGCTGACAGTAACCTCCTCCTTGTTTAGCCTGGTGCATGGGACATCAGTGTGCCTGACAATAGAGTCACCTATGACTAGTGTGTTGGGTATGTTGTTTTGCCTTATGGGCTGTGGTTGAGTGGCACACTGAGTTTGTGGGCTGTCACTTGGGTTGTGTTGGGGGTGGAGGTTGCTTGCATTTCTGCTTTGGAGGTCTCTGTTGCTTGAGCAGATTGAAAGCCTCTGTGAATGTTTTTGTGTTTCTATGTGTGGATTTTGGTGGTGTAGGTTTAGTGGGACTATGTGATGAGTGTGGTGTGGTGCAAGTGTTTACCTTCTTCTCTTGACTGTCAAGTTCAGTCTTGGTTGGAGAGAGCTTTACCCTCCAGTTTGGCTAGATAAGTGCATCTCTCACAGTTTGTGGTGTTGGGTGGAAGGAGGAGAGGGTTGTCTGTGTACATGAGGCAATTGTTACATTGCCACAAGATGCCCAGATTCATCAGATAGACAGGAGAGAACACTGGGAGCTGACCTTTGGATATGCCTGAATAAAAAACTACTTTCCTCTAGACAAGTGAGGAAAGTGAGTATAAGAGCGTTTTTTCTTTAAGTGAGGAAAGTACAAAAACTGTTTTCCTCTAGGTAAAGAGGAAGGTGGGAGTGCTGTAGTAATTTGCAGCTTTAGTGCTAACAACAAGTTCTGAACAAATGCTGAACACGAATAAGCAAATTCAAGTGCTAAAACTAAGAATCTGTACCTGGATCTTGTGGTAGATAGGCTACCTAGTGCTTGTCACTCCCACTGATAAGCTAGAATGTTTCCCTCCAACACAGAAAGGCTTGGGGGGCTCAGAAGCAATTCTGTATCTGGACTAGACTAATTATAGGAAAGGTGGGAAGCAAACGCAGACTTTTAAACCAGAGGTTATCTATACTTGGCCAAGGCATTTGTCACAATATCCTACTCGGGCATTGTAAACAAATTTACAGAGGTAGGTATAAACCCCTTTATAACATCCTGGATTGCTAGCTGGCTCAGCGACCCAGGAGGTTAGAATTAGTGGTCACCTCCATAAAAAGTCCCATCAGCAGTAGAGTCCTACAGGGTTCTGTGCTAGGTCCACCTCTCTTGGACATGTGCTTTTTAGAAGTCAAAGGCCTCTAGCTAACCAAGTTCACAGAGAACAAAAAATTGTGAGCAGTCATTGAATCCCTGCAAGATGCGAACACCCTTCAGGAAAGTCTAATACAGATAAACACTTGGTGCCAAAGCCAGGGCATAAAGCTCAATACCAAAAATGCACTATAGTACCTTTTGGAAAGTCTGTTACCCTGGATTACTAGGTCATTAATAAAACACCCTTAAGTTGATTCAGTTGTCTAGGATCTAGAATCTCATGTAGATAGTAACCTAGTCTTCGAGTAACATGCGTACAAGGTAGTAAGAAAATCCTATGTTGCTCAACTTATAAGTGAGGGCATGGTATCTAGGTCAAGACGTCCTCATACCACTGTACTTGGCCCTCATCATGCCCATCATAGAGTATAATACTCCTTCAGCATGTACCTGAGCAGACAAATGGAGAAACTGGAATGTCCACAAAGGTTCCTTATAAGAATAATACAGGAAGTAAAAAAGCACAGTTGTGTACACTTACCATAAATGTAGATGTTAAGAGTGTATTCATTGTTGCAGTCATTACATTTGGGGGTAATCTGCTGGAAGGTTGCCCTCAGTTGGTCTTGGGTCCTGCATCGGTTGTTGTCTCCTCTTCCATGACGTCAGGTCATCAGGGGTATAAAACATGTGGCCAACGCCATTTTCTTTAGTTTTTCTTGCCCCCGATTGTCAGGTGCCCCCAAAAAGGCAGCAAAAAAAAAAAAAAAGATATATATATATATATATATATATATATATATATATATATATATATACACACACACATGCATCAATATAAACTTTACCTTCATCTACAAGCAAATACACCATATAGGTTGTAGAAGATAGAGAAGGAAAGATAAACTCCAGATTGACAGGGGGATGGTGGGAGGGTAACCTGGACTGCAACAGTGAATACACTCGAACATCTACATTTATGGTAAGTGTACACAACTGTACTATGCTCTTCATGTTTCACTGTTGCAGTCATTACATTTGGATAGAATCCCAAAGCTATGGTTGGGAGGCTGGAGCTAAGCAGCATTAGGTGCGGCTATAAGGCTCTGCAGAACTGCAGTGGCAAAGCCTGCCCTGGACTTAGAGTAGAGAGGCAAATGATAATGCTTTGTAAAGGTGTGAACAGAACTCCAAGTAGCAGCCTCTTGAATGTCTTTGGTTGGTACTCCTCTGAGAAAGGCTGCTGAAGTAGCTGCAGCTCTGGTGGAATGAGACCTAATGTCCTTGGGCACAGGTTTACCATGGTGTAAGTAGCAGAAACGGATGCAGTGGCTTATCCACTTTGAAATTGCCTGCTTTGAAATAGCCTTTCCTTCTGATCCTGCAGCATATGTCACTAGTAATTGCTCAGTTTTTCTTAAGAGCTTTAGTCCTGCTCAAGTAGAATCTTAGCTGTCTGTGTACGTCCAGGGAATGCAGAATTCTCTCCCCCTTGTTCTGTGGATTTGTATAAAAGGTTGGCAGATGAATTGTTTGGTTAAGAGCCACACTGGAAACCACCTTAGGCATAAATGTAGGATTTGTCCTCGGACACACCCTGTCTGGAAAAGGCTCTACAGCCGTGAGGGCCTACAGCTCTGAAACTCTTCTTGCTGAAGTAATTGCTAGTAGCAGAGCTGTTTTCCATGGTAAGAACTTTATATCAGTGGTAACAGCTGGTTCAAATGGAGGCAGGGTGAGCTTTCCCAACACATAATTGAGGTCCCATGCAGGTAATGGTGATCTTCTAGGAGGCCTTAAATTTTTAGCTCCTCTAAGATACTGTAAAGGATGAAAAAAGATTGGTGGCTCTGTATTGTAATGAGCCAAAATGGCAGAGGCATGGATTTTAATTGATGAGAAAGATAGGCCTTTGTCAATCATCTCAGTTAAGTATTGGAATATCTGAGGAATATTTGATTCTGCTGTATCAGTTCCTTGTGCTTGATTACAAGCACAGAATCTCTTCCATTTGTCAGCATAGGATTTTCTAGTACTAGGTCTTCTGGCTTCCAAAATAACATCCATCACAGCTTTACTGAGAGGTGTTGTTTGTATAACTACATGATCAGCCATGCTTGCCAAGTTCAGTGTCTGTAGTTGATTGTGCATGATCCGATTGTTTTGCAGGGACAGTAGTTGAGGTCTTTGAGGTAAGGTCCAAGCTGGGTATTGAGACAAGTTCCTTAGGATTGGGTACCAGTACTGGCGGGGCCAGTCCGGGGCAATTAGTATCATCTTTGTTTTTTCTTGTCTGACTTTTAGGAGGACCTTGGGGAGAAGAGGCAGAGGAGGAAAGGCGTATACTGATAGGTTTTTCCAACTGAAGGTTAGGGCGTCCACTTTCCATGTTTGTGTGTGATAAGTCCTTGTGCAGAATCTTTTCAATTGATAATTTTGAGGACAGACAAATAGATCTATGTCTGGGCTCCCCCATTTCTCTGTTATCATGCTGAAGACTTGTGGATTTAGTTTCCATTCATGAGGATTATTAAGGTTTCTGCTTAAATCGTCTGCCAGAGTATTTTGCTTTCCTAGCAGGAATTGAGCTTGAAGATGTATTTGGTAGGTCAAAGCTGTGTCCCACAGTGCCATGGCTAATCTGCAAAGGGGGTATGTGTGTGTGCCCCCTTGCTTGTTTATATATCACATGACCGTAGTGTTGTCCGTCTATCATTAGTTGTCCTGGATGAAGTAAGTCCTTGAAGGCTGTTAGGGCATTTTGAACAGCTAGCATCTCTTTCTGGTTGATATGTAGATGCATTTGTTTTAGGGTCCATATGCCCTGAATGCATCTTCCTGCCATGTGAGTCCCCCAGGCATAACCTGATGCATCTGTTATGGTTTGGCTGGCAGGGGGTTGAGCAAAGGCCCATCCCATGTTTTGGTGACATGCCTTTGCCCACCATAGTAACTCCTGTTGTAGGCAGGGAATGAAAGGAATCATTGCTTCCAGACAGAATGTTGACTCCATACACTTTTTAGGTACCACTGAAGTTTCCTCATATGCAGTCTTGCATATGGAATCAGTAGGATGCCATGAAGTCCACAGCCTGCAGAATTTGTCGTGCAGATAACTGGGTTTTTGTTGCCATCAGTTTGAAGTAAGTAGTCAGTTGCCTTTGCTTGTCTGGAGTGAGGTAAGCCATCTGGGAAGTTGTATTCAAGCTTGCACCCAGGAATGTTATCTTTTGAGAGGGTACCAGTTGTGATTTCTTTTCGTTTATTGTGTACCCTAGGAATGCTAGAAGCCTTTTCACAAACCCCAGATGTCGAAGAATATCCTTGTTCTCTGCTTGAATGAGACAGTCATCCAAGTAAGGATATATTTGTATACTACTTTGTCTGCAAAATGCAATTACTGGTGCTAGGCACTTCGTAAAGACCCTGGGCACAGAAGATAAGCCAAAGGGCAGTGCAGAGAATTGGTAATGCATTAAGCCAGCCTTGAATCTGAGGTATCTTATGCACGATCTTATTGGGACATGCAGGTATACCTCTTTTAGGTCTAATGTTACCAGCCAAGCATTCTTGCCCAGCATGGGCAGAAGCTGCTGCAAAGTCAGCATTTTGAATTTTGGAATGTCCAGGTATGTGTTCAAAATTGATAAATCCAGTATTGGCCTCCAGGCCTTGTCCTTTCTGGGTACCAAGAACAGTCGAGTAAAAACCTTGTCCTTTTTCCTGTTCTGGTACTGGCTGAATGGCCCCCTATCCTTCAGGGATGTAACCTGTTTCTGTGCCTCTGCCCATTGATTTTTTGGTAGATCTGGCCAACCATTTGCCATTGGCAGAGTGTGGAAATGGAATCTGTATCCCTGTCATACTATGTTTAATACCCACTTGTCCTGGGTTATTAACTGCCAATTTTGAGCATAAAGTGCTACTTTTCCCCCTATGAGGTGCTGCCAAAAGATAAATGCTTGGTGTAGGCAGAGGGAAGTCATTGGGATTGTTTTCTGTAGGTTTGCGCTTTATCTCCTCCAGATTTGGAGGTAGAAACGCCCCATTGTTTTGACCTGTATGAATCTTGCGCCTGGTATCTGGAACCCTTAGGGCCATAGCCGGCCTTAGGCATAGGCCAACTATGCGGCTGCCTAAGGCGCCGCTCTAGCAGGGGCACTTTTCCAGTATTTATTTGGTGTAGGTAGACCAGGATGGGGGGCACCATGGAACCCTTTTGCCTAGAGCACCAGTTGACCTAAGGCCGCTCCTGCTTAGGGCATCTGGATTTGCCCCTTTGAGCTCTGTGTGACACAGGAAAGGACCAATTCTTTGTAGGCCAGTGTCTACTGAATCTCGGTGGCTGCACTTGCAAGAAGTCTAGCAGTTTGCATAGACTTAGCTTTGTCTTCCATTTTCTTTAAAACCTCTTCTGCCTTAATACCAAACAGAGAATCATGCTGTAAAGATGCATCTAGCAATTTAGCTTTAACATGATCAGGCAGATTTTGTTCCTTTAGCCAGGCATGCCTCCTAATCACAGATCCAGTAACTGCTGCCCTGCAGGAGGCCTCTAAGTAGTCAAAACCACATTGCAAACTATGCTTTCCAACCTGTTCAGCTGCATGCAATAATTCCTGCAATTCTTTATTTTCTGCACATTCAGAAATCAACATGATTTTCTGTTTCAGCAATCCCATAACATGTTGTTGGCACTTAAGCATATGAAATTGACAGTTTAAGGCCCTCATTGCCAAGGTTGCAGATGTATAAACCTTTTTTCCCCATCTCTCCAGTGCCCTTGAATCTCTGTCAGAGGGGGTATGATTTTTTGCTGTTGAGGCCTTAACTCCCTTTGGACCCTGTGAAATAGTTTCAGGATAAGCAGCAGGGTTTCTAAATAAAAATTTATGTGAGCCAGGGACCCTGTAATATCTGTCAGGCTTACCGGGAGCCAGAGGTAAGGAGTCAGGGGTCAAGCTCGACTCCGAAAACACACCATCCACAATGTCTAAAACAGGGGGAATGGCTAAAGGCCTGTGCTGAGGGAGGAGGAGGAAATCCCTGAGCCTCTTTTTTGATTCTGAGAAGTCTTGACTCTCCCAGTGAAAATGCTCCCTCAAAGTATGCAAGGTTTCTCCAAATGAATAATCCTCAGGAGGAGATGATGCAGATGGTATAGACTCCTCTGCATCAGAATCCTCATAGGGAGGTATAGGTAATTCCTGATCAGAAGAGGAATCAGAAGAAATAGAAACCTCATCTGTAGATTCATAATCAGTGTCTTGCCTAGGCCTCTTATCTGGAGGGGGATGGGTACTCCTGATCAAGGTAATAAGGTCTTCAGCCATTTTGATCATCTGTTTTTTAGGCATAGAGGCATGTGCATGTGGCTCATGCATCGTTTTTTTTAGTTTTAGAAGTTGCTTTTGTCTTTGGTTTTGCAGCTGTCGGTTTGATGTACAAATGTTAAGGTCTGAATACACCCTCAGAAACCGGTGCCTGCTCAGTGTCTCCGGACCCATCAGAGGGAGATATATCCATCGGTCCAATACCTTGCGTATCTTGTGGCATGCCAGACTCCACAAGGGTGTCGGTAGAGGCCTGCGACTTGAAGGTAGTAGGTATCAGGGGCTGCGAAATAACCTCACTGAGTACTGGCGACTGGCTTAGGAGAAGCTTTGTCTGTTTTGGATCTCGACTGCCTTTCTCTGTCCTTTTCTTTGCATTTTTTATGTACTCTGGTAGTCAGATTGCTATCCAATGCCATTTCTGGGTAGTTAAATCAGTTTCCAAAATAATTTGAGGCAAAAATGTACCGACACTTAATAGTGCGTTGGTTAAATCTAGCACAAAACCGACAGCCAGGCACGTTGTGATCAGGGCCTAGGCAAGGAATACAGTATAAATGGAAATCCTTATGAGGTATTTGCTTCCCACAAGTAATACAATTAACTTTTTCTGACATCGGTATGGAGCAAGAAAAAAATGTTTCCCCAACGGTATACTTGGCTTTAGTGAAGACTTCGGTTCTGAAACTCAAACTCGAATATTTCAGTAGTCAGCCAACCTGCACTTGCGAAATACTTCTGCTTCGGGCACCGTGCAGCAAGAAAGACTGAAGAAAATGGCATTGGCTGCATGTTTTATACCCCTGACGTCATGGAAGAGGAGACAGCAACTGACGCAGGACCCAAGACTTTGGAATTCAGGCCAACTGAGGGCAACCTGCCAGCAGACTACCCCCAAATGTAATGACTGCAACAGTGAAACATGAAGAACATCAATGCCCTACACGGACTCCTTCAAAGTATTGCCTCTTCACTTCAGAAGTCTGTATGATACAGAGTAAACTTTTCCTGGCATAAAGGGTATCCCTGGAAGTTTTGATGAATCCACAAAACAAAGCATCAGAACTACTAGATTAAAAGACCTAAACATCTGCAACATAAAAAGGACATGTTGGAGAGACACAGCTGTGTTTTTCAAAGAATTCACCTTCTCTGGAACAAACTCCCCATCCATGTAAAGCAGAGCTCCTCCCTATTTCTATTTAAACACAACTTGGTCCAATGGATAGGTAATCAGTTCATCCCTAGTCTGGCTCCTGTGTCTGATGAACACAGGTAGTCAGTAAATCAAATATCAAATCTGCGGTTCAAATTTTGGTTTAAACTGCTAGGGGGTTTTAAGGGCCCTAGGGGTCTTTAGCCTTGTATACACCAATGAACCTATGATTCTATAACAGAAACTGCTGTTAGAGAGATGATTAGTATGGTGTACAAAATATTGCACAATAAATACAGGAATCAATCACAGAAGGTTAGAAAAATATTGCACAATAAATACAGGAATAAATCACAGGTTAGAAAAAATTTGGAATGGGCTAAGCAATTCACAAAGTAACAGGAAGACATATGTATGCCTCCGAAATATGCAACAAATTCTAGATGATTTAGGATTGTTGCTTGGAAGTGCTTGCATAGGTATGTGCATACTCCAAACAGGCTTCAAAGAACTTTTCCTCGGTAGATGGCAAATGTAGGAGATATGATGGGGAAGAAAGAGATAACTGGGAGCATATTCATTTGCAATCCAAGGAATATGTTGCATTTTGTTAACCACAAGTACAATTTATATACTGTACTTTGAACTTTTAAACTGTATTTTTGCTATATTGCTGATTTTTTTTTTTTTTTTTTAACTGTTCTTGCTGATTTGTTGCACTTTGTCTGCAGTAGCATAGACTACATTTAGATCTGCTGAATCTGGTTTGGTTGTTAAATTGAGAATTAAACCAGGCTATCTTTTGTTGGAGAGGCAGTTAAGACTCATGATTGAAGGTTACTGGCACAAGGCCTAATTTTGAGCTTTTTATTGGTTACATTAATTCAGTTTGTGCTCTACTGTTACATAAACCCAGCGTTTGCACTTGTTTTAATGCAGCTCTTCAGAGTTAGGCAAACAGCCAGTATTTGCTGTATTCGTCTGTTTTTGTATGGCGTACCTCTGTGCATCACTGCACACAACTGTATAGTGGGGGTAACCACTGGAGGTTACAGATGCAAAAATTTCAGTAGATACATTTTCCCTTAGTAGCTGCCCTTGATCTGGCCAATAGTCCTTAAATTGCACTTGGCTGCTCAGAGAGCACCTCAGCTGTGCTTTTGCCCCTTAAACAGTCCTAAAACTACCTAATCTACAAGTGTCTACCATTTAGCGAACCTCTGCTTGTACAGAACCTTTATAGAGCACTCCCATCAGTATAGACCCCATTTAAAACACTCAGTTATACCACACCCCTCCATTTTTTCTCCCTACTGTAAAAATAGGATTCAACCTAGCATTATAAATGGTCAGTTTCCTTCCATTTCTCCTATCAGCCTGACTGACATGGATATCCTGAGGCAGTGTAGCAACTGCCTCATGTACAATGACAACCCTCTACTCCTAAATTACCCAAGTACAATTTGTGAGAGATGCATCTACACCAAGAATCTGGAATCCTTGCTTTAGTGCACAGAACAGTAACATTGAACAGGTTTGTCAAATCACATACACCACCTCCTACGTAAACCATGCACTCATCACAAACCATCATACACGCTGGTACTCACCAGAAACCTACTTAAGTACCAGAGACCTCCCAAACACAAACATGCTACACAATACAGCACATGTAAGCACTCAATTCATGCAAAAACACAAGCACCAGTGCTTACCAAATAAGCCCTGAAGGCAAAGCACATTTAAACAAATTTTAGACATAGGCGACTCCATTGACAGAGACAGATGTCCCACTCATCAGGCCGGACAAGGTTATGGTCAGCTGTCTATCAGGTGCTAAGATCCATCAGATCACACATGCACTCAAGTCTCTCAACAGGCACCATTATGACTCCATTATAGTTCATGTTGGTGTGAATGACTTGAGATGTACCTCACTGGACTACACGAGAGAGACACGACCGAGTTCTATGAATGTGTCTCAGGCAGGTGTGTCCCTAGCCTTGAGCAGCATTCTACACTCACCTAGGATACCACATTATAGACAAACTATCATAGCTTCTGGTGTCATTTTAAGGTGATCCAGTTCCTGTCAGCTTGGGATGACATGATTGATATACCATGCTGCTTTGCACTTGCCTCCCCAATAGTGCCCTTTTTAGGCAAGGTCTCAAGAATAGAATTACCGACATGAAAATATCACTCAAATAAATTGAATGTTATGCTGTTAAACGTTATGAGTTTAAATCAGAAACTGGACTCCGTGGAAGAAATCCTCTCCCTGGACAATGTTGATGTCTTTGCAGTCACATCACAGAAACTTGGTTCAGGGCCGGAGAGAGGACCCTAGCTGTGGATGGCATCACACACTGATTCGGTGAAAACAGCCAACCTATTAGCCAAGTTTGACAAAAATTTCACCCTCATCCTACCAAACATTCCACAAAGCATTCCCTCTACATCTCCCTCACTTGTGCCTCAGGTGACTCAAACATCGGCTCCTATACTAAAAGCTTTCAGCCTGGTTGCTTCAGGTGCGTGGGACATTCACACGTAGGGTCATGAACCAGGGGCCTTAAATGTGAAGTCTGCACGCACAGACCTCAGAACTAACTTGCCCAGTCAGACAGTAGCCTCAGAGATGCCAAAAAGAGGTCTTTCAGATAGGTGAAATGCTACAGACCCACCCAGAATGGGCCTAGTGCTGGTAAGGGCTCAATGGGGTCTCTCAGTCCTGTGACTATTTAAGGGCGTCAGGAGGGAGGGAAAGAATACTGCAACATGGAAGAGAAGGACATCTATGGTTATGGCAAGATTTGATGCAACTAATCTATATCCTTCTATTCTCATGTTGCAGTATTCATACTGTGGAAGAGTACCACAACTCAGGAAGGAGCAAGGGTGGAGGAAGAGGTAACAGATTCCAGAAATCCTTGCAGATTGCCCTAGCAAAACCTGCTATGGAGATGGTGCCCAATTTGTAATGTTTGGTAAAGGTATGTACAGTGGACCAAGGTGGCTACTTCAAGGATGGTAGCTGTGTCCAAGCCTTTGAGGAATGCTTTGGAAGAAGCTACTGCTCTAGTGGAATTAGCCCTGAATGGCTGATTCAGTGCCTTTCCATGGTAAGAGTAGCAGAAAGAAATGGTATTTCTGATCCAACAGGAAATAGTCTGTTTACAGACTGCCTTGCCCAGGGCTCTGGGTAGAAGGAAACAGAGTTGGTTTAATTTTCTGATGGCCATGGTTTTGCCCAGATAAAACCTTAATCACCTGTGAACATCCAGGGAGTGTAGTATAATCACTGTTATTCTGTGGAGAGGAGAAAAAGGTAGGTAAGTGAATGGACTGGTTTTGTAAATGTTTGTTGACTACTTTGGGCATGAAGGAGGGATTGGTGCGCAGGGTCACCATGTCTTTATGGATGATAGTGTAAGGGGAGCATGCCCTGAGTGCCTGAAGCTCTGACACCCTTCTTGCAGATGTGATGGCTACCAGCAAGACTTTTCCATGTGCACATCTGCAGTGATGCAGAAGTGGCCAGTTCAAATGGAGGTAGTGCGAATTTCTCGAGGATACAGTTCAGGTCCCAGGGTAGTGGAATAGGCTTTCTGGAAGGTCTTATGTGCAAAACACATTTTAAGAACAGTTTTACATCCAACCTGGAGAGTAAAGCAGATTACAGAGGAAGGCAAGTAGAGATAGAGAGGTGTTCTTACACAGAAGAGTATGAAAGGTTTGATTTAATCAATTCTCACAGAAGCCAAGACTAAAGGGACATCCGCAAGAAAGGGCTCTATGTCTTTGGTGACACAATATGGATAATCTCTGCCATTTAGAAATGTACGGTTTCCTTGTATTAGGTTTGCTCGTCTCCTGCAGGATAGATAGCATGTCCTCTGTGTTGCGGTGCCTGAGGGGTACTAGAAGGTTATCATCCACAGTTAAGTTCAGCATCTCTAGGTGTGGATGGATGAGATTTCCCTTCTGTTGTGTGAATAAGCCCCCCTTGTGAGGTAACTTGCGGTGACTACCCTTGGGAAGTGACTGCAGACAGGGAAACCAATGCTGCCTTGGCCAGCAGGGAGTCACCAATAAGATTTTTGGCATGTCTCTCCTGACCTTCAGGAGGACTTTCTGAATGAAAGGGAAGGGTGGAAAGGCATACAGAAACCTTTCCTTCCATGAAATGGTGAAGGCGTCCACTCTGCAAGCTAGTGGTGAGTGGCATTTGGTATAGAATTTTGTCAGTCTGTTTGGGGAGGGGGGCAAACGGATCTACTTGAGTACCCCATCAGTGGACAATGTCTAGAAAAACTTCCCTGTACAACATCCACTATGAGGCTCAGTCCCAAATTTGCATTGCCAGCCTACACAGGAGGCAGGACCTAGTCCCCCCAATTTGTTGATGTACCACATGACAGTGGTGGTGTCTGAAGATTAGTAGCAGGCCTGGCTGAAGGATAGGGAGAAAGGCCTTCGGAGCTAACAATTTCCCTGACATTGTTATGCTTAAGGTACAATCACCTTGGCAGGCAACCCTCCTAGAGTCCCTTCATAGTAGCCCCCAGCCCAGATCTGAAGCGTGTGTGCGCATGTGTTGAGCTGGTGTAGGTGTGTGCAGAGGAAGGCCTGAATTCCTTTGAATTTGTTGTATCCACCACCTTAGGTCTGTCTGTAGACAAGGAAGGAAGGGTAATTTGGGAGTCTAAAGGATTGCTGTGCTGGAACCATACTTTTTTTAGGGTCTACATTGGGTGATCAAAACTTTAGGTAATCGAATACCTAAAGACTGGCAGCTAAACAGCGAAAGCTGTAAATATCAAATGGCCCCTTTTTCTTTCGTAGGGAAAGAATTTGCTTGGCCGTTATCGGGAATCTGCCCTTTTCTCCACTGTAGAGAAATTGCAAGAGTTGGTATATTTAGATGGGGGGTGTGGGGGGCACAGCCCCACACTCACTTAAGGGTTGAATTTTTTTTCCTCTGGCTAAGCTAATTCTTTCCCTATGAAAGAATTCTCGGAAGTGGCCGTTCGACGTTTACAGCTTTCGCTGTTTAGGTGTCAAGCTTTAGGTATTCAATTACCTAAAGCTTTAACTTTGTAATATAGACCTGTTCTTTAAATACCACTGTAGTTTCCTCATGTGCATCCTGGCTAGGGGAAACATGGAGATGGTGGCTGCCATAAGACCCAGGAGATGCTAGAACAATCTTGGTGACAACTGGTCTGTGTGGAGAAGGTCCTGGAAATGATTGGTCAGGGAGGATAACTTTACTGGGGGTAAAAATGCTTCATTAGGTCTGTCTGGATCCTGCATCCTTGGAAGACCTTGCCTTGTTCTGGGGGTAGGGATGATTTGAGAAGGTTCAGTGTGAAACCTAGTCCCTGAAGCAGGGACATCGAGAACCCAAGATGCTTTCTGAGGATCATTTCCTGTTCTGCTAGGAGGAGGATATCATCCAGGTATGGATAGATCTCTGTCTTGCAGAATGCTATGGCAGGAGCTAGGCATTTTGTGAACACACTTGATGCAGTGGACAAACCAAAGGGTAAGGCAGTAAACTGAAATCACAGCAGAGCCCAACAAGCCATAAGTATTTTCTGCGATTTGGGTGTATGGGGATGTGGAGGTAAGCCACCTTCAGGTCCAAAGTGGCCATGAAAGCTCATGGTGGCAGTAGTGAAAGGGTCTGCAGAGACAGCATTCTGAAAGAGAGGACTTTCAGATAAAGATTTAAAATGGATAAGTCCAGGATTGGTCTCCATGGTCCATCCATTTTTGGAACTAGGAAAATTCTGGAGTAGAAACCTTTTACTTCTTGTCCTAATGGGATGGGTTCTAGGGTGCCTTGGCTATAGGTTCTGTATGTGTGGAATTAGGTGAAGTTGATTTTTGGGTGGGAAAGGAATGCCCCGAGGATTGTGTTTTTCCTGCCAGGATATGAAATATCCGTTTCCCCACTACTGCCAGGACCCAGTTGTCTGAGGTGATTTCTTTCCAGAGAGATAGTCGGTGAGATGGGAAGACAGGAATTAGGGAAAGGCAGTTGCACACTGTTGCCATTATTTCTGTCCGAAAAGGACCGTCTTTGGGCTGGCTGAGAAGGGGTAGTCCTTAAGGGACGTCGTTTCCTAGTCCCCTTCCTGTGCCTACTAGAGGGAGGAGGAACTGTAGAAGGGGCCCTTCTGACATAGGATGTCTTAGCAGAATAGTTTCTGTAGAACTTTGGTATGGTGAGATGAACAGGTGTTTAATGTCCTGCAGCTCTTTGCTTTTCTCCTGCAAGTTTTGAAAAAGCTCTGCAGATTTCTTTCCAAATAGGAGGTTACTGTCAAGAGGGGCATCAAGGATTTTTGACTTAAAGTCCTGTGGTAAAGGTTGGAGTCTGAGCCAGGAGTATTTACGCATAACTGATGCAGTTGCAGCTGATATAGCAGAGGCTTCTGCTGCATCATAACTGCATCTTATAAAATTGCCTGGCCACCTGAGATGCCATGGATAGCTTAGATGCTACTTTAGTTTTGTTAGGGGGAATCGTGCAGGGAGCTGAGAAGCATAGGGAAAACCATACCAGTTTGGCAGTTAATAGCTCCGAAGGCCAGGGTAGAGGAGGTATACATTTTCTTGCCCAGCCTATCTATAATTTCACTGTCTATCAGACTGTAACAGAAGAGGAAGGGAGCAACAGAGACTATATGGGGCCAAAGCTATGAGAGCAGGGTCCGCCAAAGGGTGCTTAACCAGGAATTTGTGGTCCTCATGCACTTTATAAAAATGGTCTTGTCTCTGGAGCTGGTGGCTGTGAGTCAGGGTTCTTTGAGCATGAAGCAAATGCATCAAGGTATGCAGGGGATCACCGGTGGGATGGCCGATGGGGAGGGTGACTCAACCTGCAGTAGTTCAAAGCAGCTTTGAGTTTGACATTTGGGAGGAATGGAATGTCCTCTGGAGGAGTCTCTTCTTCAATAGAATCCTTATCTGGAGGATAACATTCCAGGAGTGAGGCTATTTGTGAAGCATAGGAAATAGACTCCTCAGAGCCAGATGAGAGGGCCTCTTCTATCAGGGGGAAGGAAGGAAGGATTGAGGCAGAAGTAGGCCTTGGACTGAGCAAAGGAATGGAGGGGGTCTGAGAATGGTTTAGGCCTTGGGGCCATGAAGGCCTGCATCAGGGATTGAGTAAAGGACTGCCAGTCCAGCTGACTATCAAGCAGGTTAGATAAATGCTTAGTTTTCTGCTTTCTTTTAGAAGTAGTTGTTGGAGACTGGGTAATTCTAGGCTCTAGGGTTTTAGCGGCTGAAGGAGCCTCGGGCTCGTGAGATCCTAACGGTGTCTGGTAGAACCTGGTTCCCCCTAGACATCAGGAGTAACAGACAGAGTTCAACTGTGCCAGCCAATGCTTCGAATATGGCTACCTCGGAGGCCGTAGAAGCGGACGGCTCTAGCGAGTGTTCCTCAACCCCTATATCAGCAGTTGGGGGGGGGGCGTCAGATGGACAGGCAGTGCTGGTAGGCCGTGAAGCTTTGGACTTTTTCTTTGTAGGTTTTATCGGTTTAGCCAACTCTGGATTCATCCTAAGGGCTAATTTAAGCCTTTAATTTTCTAAATACAGGTTAAGGGCAGCCAAGTGACTTCTAAAAGTTTTAGGGACAAATGATTGGCAGATGGCACAGGAAATATGGTCATGTTCCCAGCCTAGACAGAAGATGCAACAGTCATATGTCTTTATGTGGAATTTAACATCCGCATCAACATTTACCTTTCTTACTAGACATCGGCTAAAGTAAAAGGCAGCTAACAAAGCTTCAAGCAGCAATATCAGTAAGAAATCCCCAACGGAGTACTTATCTTTAGACGTCTTACCAGATGGAAGGGGAGTAAGGCAAGGTGGGTTCAAATTGTTTTATCAAGGTGTAGATGGGAGGAGAAATGGCGTAGGAGTTATCACGAAGGAACAGTATGCTAAGAGTGTTTTGGAGGTGAAGAGAGTGTCTGATAGAGTGATGTTTATGAAGCTGGAAACGGATTGCGTAATGATGAATGTTGTTAGTGCATATGCTCCACAACTTGGGTGTGCAATGGATGAGAAAGAAAAAATTTGGAGTTGGATGAAGTGGTGATGACTGTACCCAAGGATGAGAGAGTGGTGATTGGAGCAGATTTCAATGGGCATGCTGGTAAAGGGAACAGAGGGGATGAGGAAGTGATGGGTAGGGTATGGTGTTAAAGGAATGCAGGTCAGGTGGTAGTGGATTTTGTGAAAAGGATGGACATGGCTGTGGTAAATACATACTTTAACAAGACGGAGGAGCATAGGGTGACATACAAGAGTGGAGGAAGATGCACACAGGTGGATTATATCTTATTTAGGAGGGCCAGTTTGAAGGAGATTGGAGACTGTAAAGTGGTGACTGGGGAAAGTGTAGTTAGGCAGCATAGGATGGTTTGTAGGATGACGTTGGTGATCAAGAAGAGGAGAAGAAGTGTGAGGGCAGCACCAAGGATCAAATGGCAGAAATTGTAAAAGGGTAATTGTGAGGTGCAGTTCAGGGGTGAGTTAAGACAGGCATTGGGTGGCAGTGAAGAGTTACCAAACAGCTGGGTAACTACAGCAGAGCTAGTAAGGGAGACGGCTAGAAAGGTGCTTGGTATGACATCTAGACAGAGGAAGGACGACGAGGAGACATGGTGGAATGAGGGAGTACAGGAGAGTATACAGAGAAAGAGGTTGGCAAAGAAGAAGTGGGATTGTCAGAGAGATGAAGAAAGTAGACAGGAGTATAAGGAGATTAGGTGCATGCAAAGAGAGAGGTGGCAAAGGCTAAGGATAAGGCTAAGGCATATGAAGAGGTG
Organism: Protopterus annectens; assembly: GCF_019279795.1. Lineage (NCBI taxonomy): Eukaryota > Metazoa > Chordata > Ceratodontiformes > Protopteridae > Protopterus > Protopterus annectens. Next base: position 120,166,325 of record NC_056727.1, read on the forward strand.
TATGAAAGGTTGGACACTAAGGAAGGAAAAAAGGACCTGTACCGATTGGCTAGAGAGAGGGACCGAGCTAGGAAAGATGTATAGCAGGTAAATGTGATACAGGATAATTAGGGAAACGTACTCAAATGAGAAGAGTGTGTTGAGCAGATGGAAAGAGTACTTTGAGGGGTTGATGAATGAAGAGAATGAGAGGGAGAGAAGGTTGGATGATGTGGGGACAGTGAATCATGATGTGCAATGGATTAGCAAAGAGGAAGTAAGGATAGCTATGAAGAATGGAAAGGCTGTTGGTCCAAATGACATACCTGTGGAAGCATGGAGGTGTTTAGGTGAAATGGCAGTGAGTTTTTAACCAGATTGTTTAATGAAATCTTGGAAAGTGAGAGGATGCCTAAGGAATGGAGAAAGTGTTTTGGTACGGATTTGTAAGAATAAGGGTGATGTGCAGAGCTGTAGTAACTACAGAGGGCTTAAATTGATCAGTCACAGCATGAAGTTATGGGAAAGAGTAATGGAAGCTAGGTAAGAAGGGAGGTGATGATTAGTGATCAGCAGTATGGTTTCATGCCAGGAAAGAGCACTACAGATGCGATGTTTGCTCTGAAAGCATTGATGGAGAAGTACAGAGAAAGTCAGAAGGAGCTGCATTGTGTTTTTGTAGACTTAGAGAAAGCATATGACAGGGTGCCTAGTGAGGAGTTGTGGTATTGTATGAGGAAGTTGGGAGAAGTATGCAAGAGTGGTACAGGATATGTAAAAGGGTAGTGTTAACAGCAGTGAGGTCTGCAGTGGGAGTGACGGATGCGTTTAAGGTGGAGGTGGGATTACATCAAGGATCAGCTCTGAGCCCTTTCTTATTTGCAATGGTGATGGACAGGTTCACAGATGAGATCAGACAGGAGACTACGGTGTTTGCAGATGACATTGTGATCTGTAGTGAGAGTAGGGAACAGGTTGAGGAGACCCTGGAGAGATGGAGATATGCTCTAGAGAGAAGAGGAATGAAGGTCAGCAGGACTAAGAATGTGTGTGTGAATGAGAGGGAGTATAGAAGAATGGTGAGGATGCAAGGAGTAGACGTGGTGAAGGTGGATGAGTTTAAATACTTGGGATCAATTATTCAGAGTAATGGTGAATGTGGAAGAGAGGTGAAGAAGAAGAGAGTACAGGCAGGATGGAGTGGGTGGAAGACTGTCAAGAGTGATTTGTGACAGACTAGTATCAGTAAGAGTGAAAGGGAAGGTCTACAAGAGGTTAGTGAGACCAACTCTGTTATATGGATTGAAGACAGTGACATTGACAAAAAGGCAGGAGTTAAAGCTGGATGTGGCAGAGTTAAAGCTATTAAGATTTGCACTGGGTGTGACGAGGGTGGACAGGATCAGGAATAAGTATATTAGAGGGTCAGCCCAGGTTGGAAGGTTTGGAGACAGAGCCAGAGAGGCAAGATTACGTTAGTTTGGAGATGTGGTGAGGAGGGATGCAGAGTACATTGGGAAAAAGATGCTAAGGATGAAGCTACCAGGTAACAGGACGAGAGGAAGGCCTAAGATAAGGTTTATGGATGTGGTGAGAGAGGACATGTAGGTGGTTGGTGTTAAAGAGAAGGATGCAAAGGACAGGAAGAAATGGGAACAGATGATCCACTGTGGAGACCCCTAACAGGAACAGCCGAAAGAAGATGAATGTGACTGATCAGACTTTAGACTGAGGCAGAAAAGTTCTGAGGTCTGTATGTGCAGACGTCACATTTAAGGCCCCTGGTTTATAACCTTACGTGGGACTTCCCACACACCTGCAGCAACCAAGCGGAAAGCTTTTGTAGAGGAGCTGATGTTCAGGTTGCCTGAGGCGGAGGATCCCACAGTATGAATACTGCAACATGAGAATAGAAAGACATCATGAGCTAGCAATTTCATTAGGTAACTCCCTTCAACCACAGCCTGAGTACTGGTTTTATCCCTGTTGAATATAAAACAGCAACCATCATCCCCATTCATAAAGGTGGCACAGAAATAGACCTGGGTAACTACAGACCCATAAGTTTAATCAGCCTCATCTGTGAGGCCATGGAACGAATCATGAAAGACCTTAAAAATGACACAGGTAATCGCCAAACTCTTGATCTGCGACCATTTGGTTTTGCCAAAGGCAAGTCATGACTGTTAAACCTGGTAGACTTCTTGAAATCACCACCAGAGCCATAGATGAAGGCAAAGCTGTGCATACAGACTACCTTGACTTAGCCAAGGCTTTCTACACAATCCTATATTCAGGCATCATTGATAAGGGTTGATATTCAACTGGAAGAGTTTATGTAGTTATGTGGGTTGCTAACTGGCTCACCGACAGATCACACTCAAAGTTGGGGACTTTACCTCAACCAGCAGACCTGTTAGCAGTAAGGTTCCACAGGGTGAAGTGCTAGTCCCCCTATTGTTTGGAATATACTTCAGAAGTCCAGGCCAAAACGGGCTGACTAAGTTTGCAGACTGCATATTAGGTGCAATCACTGAATCCCCAAATAATGTCAATACACCAAGAGAGGCTTACACAAACCAATCACTGGTACCAAAGCCATGCACTCAAACTCAATGCAAATAAAATGCATCATCCCCTTCAGTAAAAACGACATCCCTGCAGACTATCATATAAATAATACCCGAAGTAACAACGCAGTAGTGATAGATTTGGCAACGCAAGTTGAGTGTAGCCTAAACTTTGACCACCACATGTCTATTGTAGTAAGGAAGGCATTCTACGTTGCACACCTCATTAGCAAAGGCACTGCCTCAAGACCAAAAGAGGTCATAACACCCATGTACTCAACCCTCCTCAGGCCAGTAATGGAGTACAATGCTCCCTTTGGTATGTACCTTACCAGGCACCTGCAGCAACTTGAGAGAACTCAAATTTCTGACCAAGAAAATTCAGGGTCTTCACCACATGTCATACACTGACAGACTGAAGTCACTGTCCTCTGTAGCATACAGACTACTTAGGAGACTTGTGCCTGTCCTACAGAGCAATCTTGGATCCAAACCTAATGGAAATGCTGCACATCTGCAGGTCAACTGGGACAAAGGTCACCTGCTCCAGGGACATTAACCTGGACTGTGACAAACAGGACCTGCTGGAAAAGAATTCTGAGGTTGCCACTCCTCTGGAATAGGCTACCAGTTCACATCAAACAAAGCCCCTCTATGACCCTGTTTAAGCATAGCCTGGATAGAAAACCATACATTTCTGCCGGGTATTTCACCTATGACCCTCCTAGATATGGGCAGTCATTGCTAACCAAGATCTGGAGTTTAGGCAAGTTTCTTTATATTGGGTTCCTCTAGTATTATATTGGGCTCACACGGCTAGGCTTATGACGACCTTAGGGTTAATAGCTCAGTAACAGCCTATGAACTTCTGTTTTGGGAGTATAATGAATAAGCAGAATTTACCAACTCTTTGCACTTCCAAAATATGTGCTTCCAGTTAACTCTCTTCCCCATCACAAAGTACAGTTGTGTACCTACCATAAATGTAGATGTTAGAGTGTATTCACTGTTGCAGTCATTACACTTGGGTTATCCTGCTGGCAGGCTACCCGCAGTCGGCCAGAATTCCAAAGTCTAGGTCCGGCGTCGGTTGCTTTCGCCTCTTCCCTGACGTCAGTGCGCCAGGGGTATAAAAGATGCAGCCAACGCCATTTTCTTCAGTTTTTCTTGCCCTAGATGTCAGGTGCCCCCAAACAGGTAGGCTAAAGAAAATTATGCCAAGAAGCATGCATGTACTAAAATAAGAAGTTATGTACCTACCATAACGTTCCATGTTAGTTGCCTTCTTTCTTGCTGGTTGGGTTCGGAGCCGATCCTCTGCTCCGACTCGGCCATCTACTAAAGCTCGAGCGCTATTTACTGGCTTGAGGCCTCCCCTTATCCCACAATGCTTGGCGCTAGATACTCAGATCTCGTTTGGCAACACCATAGAAAAAATTTTAAGGACATCTGTCCAAACTACAAGGTTTACCTACAGTACTAAACAGAGGAGGACGTAACCCAGATAAGACTCAGCCAGAGGAAGAAGGCCTCAAAAAGGGATTCTTCGGTCTGTCCAGGCTAGGGTGATGGAGGGTGGGATGCAAGAAAGAAGGCGAGAAAAAGACAACTAACATGGAACATTATGGTAGGTACATAACTTCTTAATGTTGTCTATCTCACCTTCATTCTTGCTGGTTGGGACAGCGTCCCTAGCACCTTAGTCCTGGGTGGCTCACCGGAACAGACTCTTGAGCACAGTGGAACCAAAATCAGCTCTACTCCTAGAGGCCATATCCAACTTATGTGAAATGAAGGTATGAGGAGTGGCCCACGTGGCTGCAGCACAAAGATTCCATTGGTGGTCTAGCTTGAAAAGCTACCGAAGTAGATAACGCTCTGGTGGAATGACCTTTAGGTTTAGTAGGGAGTTCTTTATGTCGCAGCTGATAAATCAAAGTAATAATAGAGGACAACCACCTGGATAAGGTTACTTTAGAAACTGGCAGGCCCTGTTTGCCCTCAGCATAGGACAGGAAGAGTTGGTCTGATTTTCTTGTATGCTTAGTCCTATCCAAATAAAAACATAATTGCCTATGAACGTCCAAATTGGTGTAACTTTTGTTCAGCTTTGTTCGAATAGTTAGGAAAAAAGACAGGTAGATCAATAGCCTGATTCAGGCTGGTTTCAGAAGGTATCTTGGGCAGAAAAGGATTAGTCCTGAGTGAAACTCTATCCTTGTGAAACACAAGGTAAGGAGGATGAACAGAGGGCTTGAAGTTCCGAAACTCTCCTAGCTGAGGTGATGGCTATAAAAGGAGAGTCGTCCAGGAGAGTAATTTTAAGGAACAGGAAACCACAGGTTCAAAAGGAGGGAGAATCAAGGAAGCTAATATCAAGTTTAAATCCCACGGAGGCAGGGGATCTCTGACCGGGGGCCTTAGCAAAAAAGTCCCTTTAAGAAAGGCCTTGCAAAGTTTGTGGGACATGATGCTGGTTTCTAACAGGCCAGCGTGGAAATTTGCGATAGCAGCTAACTGGACCCTAATGGTGGCAGACGAGGAACCAGCTTGAAAATGTTCTGCTACTAAATCTAGAACGTGATGGACAGGGGCTGTAAAGGGGGTCTATATTCCTAGCCTCTGCCCAGAAAGAGAAACGTTTCCACTTACTAGCATAAGTCTTCCTGGTGGTAGATTTGTGCAAAGAAAGGATGATTTCATGCACCGGCTGAGAAATATGTGGAAGCCTGGCTAAGGTTGGAAGTGGAGCAACCACGCTGTGAGGTTGAGAGACTGAAGGGATTGGTGCAGCCCGCCCGACTGATGGACCAAGAGGTCTGTCACTGGGACCAGATTCCAAGGCTGCTCCAGCAGATGATGCAGGAATGGGAACCAAATTTGTCGAGGCCAGTAAGGGGCAATGAGGATCATCCTGGATCCCAATGCGGTCGCCTTCTGAATCAGTTTGGGAATTAGGGGAAAAGGTGGAAATGCATACAGAAGACTCTGGGGCCAATCGTGAACTAGAGCATCTCTGGGGGAGTGGCCGGGGAGGGGGAAGAGAGTGAAGAAATCGTCGCACTTGCTGTTGAGAGGAGTTGCGAAAAGGTCGCAGCAAGGTTGACCCCATCTGCGGAAAATTTTGTCCGCTACTGACTGATTTGAGAGACCACTCGTGAGGCATGAGAATAGCTCTGCTTAGCCTGTCTGCTGTGACGGACTTCCCGGGGATGTGCATTGCTATCAGAAACCGTTGAGAGGAGATCGCCCACTGACAGAGTCAGAGTGCTTCTCGACATAAGGGACAGGACCTGATTCCGCCTTGCTTGTTGATGTACCACACTACAGACATATTGTCTGTTTGAATTGTAATAGTCCCGGTGGGTAGAGAGTCCTGAAGAGCTTGCAACGCTAAAAGCACCACTCTCATCTCCAAGACATTTATGTGCAGGTGGTACTCTAGTTTGCCAAGTGCCCTGGACAGTCCTGCCCTGAAAATGCCCCCCCCACCCGATCAGGGAGGCATCTGTGGTCACCGTGGCAACAGGAGGAAGAACAAACGGTCTGCCCTGGAGTACTAGAGGGGAGACCACCCACCAAGCCAGGTGGTCTTTGCATGATTGAGTGATTATGTTGAGACATCGGAAGTTGTTGAAAAGACCATTGGGTAAAGAGCATCCACTGAAGAATTCGCATGTGAAAACGAGCCAGGGGAACTAGTATGATTGCTGCTGCCATGAGACCCAAAGTTTTTAGTACAAATCTGGCCTGAATCCTCTTGCACTGTAGTAAGACCTGCACATGGCGAATGTCTGACACTCTGTCTAGAGGAAGTTTTGCAGACAGCTCTTTTGTATTTAATCTTGCGCTTATAAAGGTTATAGACTGACAAGGCGACAATGCAGACTTTTCGAAATTTACTGAGATACCTAGCTCGGAGCAAGTTTGAATGGTATAATCCCTGGCTCGCAGTAGCTGATGCCTGGTGGAAGCAGTAAGGATCCAGTCATCTAGATATGGAAACACCTGGAATCCTCGCTGTCTCAGGTGAGCCGTAACCACTGCCATGCATTTGGTGAACACCCTGGGGGCTGTGGTGAGACCAAAGTGCAGGGCTCTGAATTGATAGTGACTGGCTCCCAACCGGAAGCGGAGAAACCTTCTGGAGCGCCTGTCCATTCTGATATGGTAGTATGCATCCTGAAGGTCTATGGAGCACATCCAATTGTCCTGACCCAAAAAGGGTAGAATGGACTGAAGCGTGACCATCCGGAACTTCGTTCTTTTAACAGATTTGTTTAACCTGCTGAGATCCAAAATGGGTCTCCAGTCCCCTGTCTTTTTAGGTACCAAAAAGAACTTGGAGTAAATTCCGGATCCTTGCTGGTGGGACTGGCTGGACGGCCCTTTTTTTTTTTTTTTTTTTTTAGCAGTTTTGAAATTTCTAGCACTGCTTGTTCCCTTAGGCTGGGTGGAACATCTGGAAGGGACTTGGTTGTATGTACAGGGGTGTGGACAAAGGGAATTTTGTAACCCTTGGATATGATGGACCATACTCATTTGTCTTGTGTGAGGAGATGCCAGGCTTCTGGGTACAGTGACAATCTTCCCCCGACTGCCTCCGAAGGTGGACAGTTGGGCAGCCCCTCAGGGGTGCTGAAACGGTTTGTCAGAGAAAGATTCTCTGCAACACTGATTTTGCGGACCCCCTCTGCCGGCGTCTATTATTGTTTCCTCCCCTGCCCCTGGAGGGAAACTCGCCACGTGTCAGGCACGGCACCCTGGGGTTTCCGAAACCATTTTCGCACTCTTCTGACCCTTAGTGTATGGTCTAGAGGGAGTAGAAAAACGGACTCCCATGGCAGAGAGAGTCTTGCCTTCCTGGTAAGGGTATCCTTCACCTGTGGTCCAAACAGAGCCAAACCATCAAAGGGGGTATTGGTGAAGGACGCCTTAAAGGGGGTCAGCAAAGTTACATAACCGCATCCAGGCATGTCTTCTCAACGCCACGCCTGTACCTGCAGCCCTACTCGCCCCATCGGCTGCATAACAAATGAGCCGCATGGAGGAGTTGACGATAGAGTTAAGGGTCGCCAGCTGGGAGTTAATCTTATCCTGAGCCCCCGCAGCTGCTGGATCCTGAAGGGTATCACCCAGTTTCCTTGAGAAGATCCCTTTGAAGGCGGGTGAAATGGCAGATAATTCAGCAACCGCATGGAAAATGTCACTGAGGAAAACATCCGCTTCCCGTACCTGTCCATTGTCCTAGACTCTATTAGGTGGATGGACAGGCACCGAAGGGTCAGCCAACTCCTTAGTGGCTGCTGCCACCACCATGGCATCAACGGGGACACCTTTTGTCAAAAATTGTTTGTTGGGTGGGGCTGTAATGAACTTAGTTGGCCTGCGGGGAGTTGGTTCCACTGTGTCCGGGGCTGACCATGCCCTTAGAGCCACTACTTCCATGAGCGGGTCGAAGGGTGGAGACACCCACGAGGTGGAAGGGCAAGAACCAAATGCGTCCAGGTATACCGACTTGTCCTCAGAAGGGTTAAGGGCAGTCCAGTTCCCCCTCTGCTTAAGGATCTCTAGGATGTCTGAAAGAGAGACACCCTCAGAGGGGGATCTTGGGGACCCTTCCGAATCCTCCAAGTCGGTATCAGACGCGATTGACTTGGGGGAGTTGACATGTTTCCCCTTACATTTTCTCTTCAGAGGGGGCTCCTCTGAATGATCAGGGGAGGCCTCGGAAGAGGAAGATACACCCAATGGGGTGACCTGGAGAGTCTGTTCTCCACACCTGGGGTCAGGAGGGTGGACAGACAGATGCAGGCACCATGGGGGGGGGGGGCAGAAGCCGAAGGGACCGATCAAGGAGCCAACTTGCATGCTCATGACCTTGAAGGCGTTCCCATCAGACAGAGCAGAGGGTCCCCGCTCCGAAGAGACGTGAACCCCTCTCGGCACCAAGAGGGACGGCTCCGAGGCTGATGTCGGGGCCGAGCTCACCTGCACCGAAGCCCAGAGAGGGAGAACGGGGTCGGACAAGGGTCCGATGCCACTCGCCCCCTCGGAGCCAACGAGGGAGCCACAGCGCAGAGATCCCTCCAAGGAAGGAACTAATGAGATCGGAGCCAACAAAGGAGCCGAAAGATGTGGTATCGGCTCCATTTCCAAGAATCGAGCCTCACCCAGCTCAGGTTCCAAACACAAAAGGGGAGTCGGAGGAGGAACTGCTGAAGACACCGGGACAGCCAGTGTCTGTTGAGAAGGGCTGGTTAACATTTTGGCCAGGACCAGCAATTTGAGTCTACTGGCCACCCTTCTCCAAGTCATGATCTGATAATATGGAGGACCGAGAGGAGTGGGACCTATGGCTTCGTTCCGACTGAAGCAACGGTGACCTCTGAGCCGAACGAACAGATTCTAGGGAAGGGGACCTAGAACATTTCCGGCCCAACGACGGTTCAGACACAAGTCGGAGCTGATTGAGGTCTAGGGATGTCGGCTCCAGCCGGAGCCGAAGAGGAGGCAGATGCTCCGCCCGGCGATGGCTCCGAACTGGTGGCTTGGCAGGCTTTGAGGATTTCCCTGACAGAGGCTTCGCCGGGGATCCCTCTGGCTTAAGTAAGCCTCTCAAAATAAGCTTGTTCCTACGCTCATGCAGGACTCTCGGGCTGAAGGCATGACAGACCGAGCAGGAGTCCTGCAGGTGTAGGGAACCCAAGCAATAAACACAAGTGTGACAGTCTGTCAGACATCTTCTGACAGCACGAGTCACACTTCTTGAAGCCTGAAACTTTAGTATCCTTGGACATACGGCCCAGGGATACTAAAGAGAGAAAAATTAAACTAGTGCTTAAACAAGGCACACAGACACACTCACACATCCGCAATAGTTAAGCTAACAATAATAACCACAAAAAAACTCACACACACACTTAACTATCCTTAATAAAAAAGTACAGTTTTGTACCTACCATAAATGTAGATGTCCGAGAGGTATGCATCGGCAGTCCTAACATATGGGTTGTCCTGCCTCAGGCAGCCCTTTGGTCGCCCGGATTCCAAAGTCTGGGTCTGGCCTCGGCTGATGTCGCACTTCTCCCGACGTCATAGCTGCTGTCAATTGGGTATAAAGGCATCAGCCGACGCCATTTTCCTCAGTGTTTCTTGCCCCAGATGCCAGGTGCCCTCTAGGAAGGCTAAATTTGGATAAATGCAAATGATTCCAAACAGTAGAGAGCAAACAAAAATAAACATGTATATACATATATACAAACAAATACACCATAATAGATTCCCCCAGCTAGCTACAAGATGGGCAAATACCCTAGGAGTACCACAGAGGGGAAGGAGGGTGGGTAATCCTGACTGCAGATGCATACCTCTCGGACATCTACATTTATGGTAGGTACAAAACTGTACTATGTCCTTCAAGGATGCATCTGCAGTCCTAACATATGGGTAGAATACCATAGCCAAACTGGGGGAGGAGGCACTAAGATGATTATGGTGTAGTTAAGATCCCTTGCAAAACAGCAGTTGCAAAACCTGCCCGGGATCTGGAGTATAAAGGTAGATTATAATGCTTGGCAAATGTATGCACGGAGCTCCAAGTAGCCGCCTCTAAAATGTCTTTGGTAGCCACTCCTCGTAAGAAAGCTGTAGTAGTGGCTGTAGCCCTTGTGGAGTGAGGTCTGATGTTTTCTGGAGTTATCTTTCCATGAAAAGAATAGCAAAATCTAATGCAATTTCCTATCCATTTTGAGATTGTCCGTTTTGAAATTGCTTTTCCTTCCATTCCTGTTGCATATGCTACCAGAAGCTGGTCAGTTTTTCTATTGTTCCTGGTTCTGTCCAGATAGTAGCGCAATTGCCTGTGCACATCCAAGGTATGTAGTAGTCTTTCCCCCCTGTTCTGCGGGTTGGGGAAGAATGTTGGTAGGTGGATTGCTTGGTTCAATGATACCCTGGAGACCACCTTTGGCATAAAAGTAGGGTTAGTTCTCAAGGACACACTATCCTGATGGAAGATAAGGAACGGCTGTACTGCCATTAAAGCCTGTAATTCAGAAACCCTTCTTGCTGAAGTGATTGCAAGCAGGAAAGCAGTTTTCCAAGATAAGAACTGTAATTCTGCTGTTGCTGCTGGTTCAAAAGGGGGAAGTGTTAACTTCTTCAGTACAAAGTTAAGGTCCCATGTAGGCAAAGGTGGCTTCCTCGGAGGCTTTACATTTTTAACTCCTCTCAGAAACTGCCTGAGTAGAGGATGTGAGAAGACTGGAGGATCCATGTTGTATTCTGCTGAAATTGCTGATGCTTAATGGAGGAGTAAGACAAGCCATTGTGGAAAAGTTCTGCTAAATATTCCATGATGTTAGCCATGTTTGCCAATGATACATTTTCTCCTCTTGCTGCACTCCAAATGAGGTATCTTTTCCATTTGGCTGAATAAGTTTTCCTTGTGGAGGGTCTGCGAGCCTCCAGGATAATGTCTTTAACCCTCTGAGATAAAGCTGGGTTATTTTGTTTTATGTAATATTCCAAGCAGCTAGCTGCAGAGTTTTCAAGTTTGGATGCAGGATCTTGAAGTTGTTCTGCATTAGCAGTAAGGGAACTAGAGGTAGAGGCCATGCGTGTGCCCGAGACATACTCCTCAGTAGCGGGTACAAATGCTGCCTCGGCCAGTCTGGAGCCATCAGGATGATCCTTGGGTGATCTTCTTGATCTTCAGTAGCACTTTGTGCATCAAAGGAAGAGGTGGGAATGCATATGCTGTCAGGTTTTCCCAACTGAAGGATAGGGAGTCCACCTTCCAAGCAAGAGGGTGGTATGTCCTTGTGCAGAATTTCCTCAATTGGTGGCTGTGTGGGGATGCGAACAGGTCTATTTCTGGTAGCCCCCATTTCTTTGTTATGGTTTTGAAGATGTCTGGATGCAGCATCCATTCGTGGGCATCCGTGGTAGTTCTGCTTAAGGTGTCTGCTAATATATTTTCTTTTCCTGGCACAAATATGGCCTGGAGCTGAATGTTGAGGCTCAGGGCCACACTCCACAGGTCCATTGCCATCCGGCATAGGGGATATGAGTGTTGATATACCACATGACTGTGGTGTTGTCCGTCCTTATCAGCAAATGACCGTTGAAGAAACGGTCTGAATGTCTGAATTGCCTGTTTCACTGCCAGCATCTCTTTTTGATTTGTGTAGGTTCAGCTGGTCCTGTGTCCATAGGCGTTGTATACACTTATCCACCATGTGTGCCCCCCATCCGAGGTCTGAGGCGTCCATGGTGATGGTCTGACTTGGGTGAGGTTTGTGGAAAGGTAGTCCTCTGTTCAACTGACAGGCCTGAGCCCACCACATGAATTCTTGCTTCAGGCATGGAATTATTGGAATTTGGGTTTCTAGGCTGTGCTTGTGCTGAGACCATAAATTCCTTAGGTACCATTGCAACTTCCTCATATGTAGTCTGGCATGTGGAATCAATATTATGCAGGATGCCATGTACCCCAGGGCTTGCAGGACTTTTCTTGCTGTAAGCTGGTTCTGCGTTGTTAATGCCATGAAATAGAGTGGTAGTTGCTTTTGCTTTTCTGCTGTGAGAAATGCCATTTGATTTGATGTGTCCAGTTCTGCACCCAAGAATGTTATCCTTTGGGATGGTACCAGCCTTGACTTTATGTTTACTGTGTATCCCAGGGATTGCAGTAGGTGAATAACCTTTTCCAAATCTTTTGTTAATTTGATCTTGTTGTCCGCTTGTATCAGGCAGTCGTCCAGGTATGGATAAATTTGAATTCCCTGAAGCCTGCAATGAGCAATTACTGATGCCAGGCATTTTGTGAATACTCTGGGCGCAGTAGATAAGCCAAAGGGCAATGCTGAGAATTGATAATGCTCTGATCCTGCAAGAAATCTGAGGTATCTTCTGCAATCTGGTCGTATAGGGACGTGCAGGTATGCCTCCTTGAGATCTAGAGTCACCAGCCAAGACTCCTTGCCCAGCATGGGAAGAAGTTGCTGTAGAGTCAGCATTTTGAATTTTGGAACAATGAGATATGTGTTCAGAGCGGACAGGTCGAGAATAGGTCTCCATTGGTTTTCTTTTCTTGGTACCAGAAAAAGTCTTGAGTAAAATCCTTGCCCTTGTTCCATAGACGGTACCTTTTCTATAGCTCTCATCCTTAGTAAGTGGTTGATTTGTTCTAGAGCGTTTGTTTTTTGGTTTGGTGGCAGGTTTGGCATTCCTCTCTTTCTTGGCAGAGTATGGAAGTGGAACCTGTAGCCTTTGTCTATTGTCTGTAAAATCCATTTGTCTCCTGTAATGTAATGCCAGTTTACTGAAAATAAGGCTAGCTTTCCGCCTAAGGGTGCTTCCAGTTGTTCCCTGGTAGGCGGCATCAGAGCCAAGTCATTGTGACTGTCCTGTGGAAGTGGTAGTAGCTGGATCTGTGGCAGTACTCTGGTTGTTAGGCTGCCATTGACGTCCCCTGTAGGCACCTCTGGATTGACCTCTTCCTCTTGGGCGCCTATTTCTGCCTCTCTGTGCTCTGGAGGTGTCTGGAAAGGACCAATTCTTCGAAGGCCAATTTCTACTAAACCTCGGAGGCTGGACCTGTAAGAAATCCTTCACTGTTTGGACAGATTTTGCTTTTTCTTCCACCTTCTTTAACACTTGCTGTGCAGGGGAGCCAAACAAACTTTGTTTCTCCATGGGAGCATCTAGGAGCTTGGACTTCACATGGTCTGGTAAGGATTGCTCTTTTAACCATGCATGCCTTCTGATCACTGTACCAGTCATAGCTGATCTAAAGGAAGCCTCCAGTGCATCATAGCCGCATTTTAAGGAGTGGTTACTGACCTGCTGAGTGTTATGTACCAAATCCTGAAGTGACTTACGGTCTATAGGATCAGGAGAAGACAGTTTTTTATTTAGCTGATCTAACAGAAATTCCTGATACTGAATCAAGTGGAATTGACAGTTTAAGGCCCTAGCCGAAAGAGTAGCAGAGGTGTAAACTTTTTTACCCCATCTCTCTAATGCTCTAGATTCTCTTTCAGAGGGGAGGGGGTTTTTGGCAGCTGCTACAGCTTTGGGGAACTGTGAAATAGTTTCAGGATCTGCAATAGGAGCCTTATACAAGTGAGCTAGAGGTAGGCCTGTGTGAGGGAGTTTTAGTAGGCAAGGCCTTAGAAGATTTAGCTGCTTTTGCCCTAGAAAAAGCCTTGATAGACAGACGCAGGGGGCCTAGCAGCTCCACGTGCAGGAGTCGATGTCTAAAGGAATAGTATCTGATAAATCCTGAGAACCTGCAACTACAGGTGGAATTTCAGTAGCAGATTCAGCCATGCTGTGTGAGGCCTCGGCTGTAGGCATGCTTTCGGCCGAAGGAAGAACCGTGGACTCTGTTTCAGCCGAAACAGAGACACTCGCGTTTGGCTTAACCGTGGTTTCAGCCGAAACCACGGACCGCGAATGTTGGTCCTTTTCCTTACGCTTTTTAGCTAATTGTGAAGTTGGAGTCTCCGACGGCATTTTGTAAGCAAAAGCGGGGCCGAAAAACTCCTCTGCAAACTCCGACCGACGCCTGTGTCCGTCGGTTGAAGGAAGCACAGGCTAAACAAGCTGCTACATCGTGGTCTGGGCCTAAGCAAGGAAGGCAGAAAGAGTGGAAATCCTTATGAGGTATTTGTTTCCCACAGGTTAAACAGTTATTTACTTTTTCTGACATCGGCTGAGGCAAGAAAGAGTCCCCAACGGGGTACTTAGCTTTTTAGAAGTCTTCGTAGTAGTAATCTCTGGTTCTGACCGACCGTCACTTGCGAACAGCTTCTGCTTCGAGCACCGCGCAGCAAGAAAGACTGGGGAAAATGGCGTCGGCTGATGCCTTTATACCCAATTGACAACAGCTATGACGTCGGGTGAAGTGCGACATCAGCAGAGGCCAGACCCAGACTTTGGAATCCGGCCGACCGAAGGGCTGCCTGAGGCAGGACAACCCATATGTTAGGACTGCAGATGCATCCTTGAAGGACATTATACAAATACTACAAGGCCATACACTACTCCTATAGGTACAACAAGGGTGGGGTTAGCCACTAATAGAGAGAAACAAGGGGGGGAGGGTAGAAACTCTAACAGAAAATGAGTTTCCTTAGTGGGACAAACTAGGGGATACACAGTAACTACACTACAAGGGAAATATAATCTATATCTAAGAAAAATACAAGGTAAATATTAGCTAGTAATACCAAAAAAAAGGATTAATATGACCTGAGCCAGTAAAAGCGCAACCTCGTAGCTGAAGCGGCAAACAAGATCTGGGTATCTAGCGCCAAGCATTGTGGGATAAGTGGAGACCTTGAGCCAGTAAATAGCTCTCGAGCTTTAGTAGATGGCAGAGTCGGAGCAGATTATCGGCTCCGAACCCAACCAGCAAGAATGAAGGTGAGATAGACAACTTAACATTAAACATTACCTTCATCTACACGCAAATACACCACAAAGGTTGTATACAATAGAGAAGTACAGAAAAGTCCCAGCAAAGAAATGGGGGATGGTGGGTGGGTAACCTGGACTGCAACAGTGAATACACTAACATCTACATTTATGGTAGGTACACAACTGTACTATATTCGTGTTTCACTGTTGCAGTCATTACACTAGGGTTGAATCCCAAAGCTGAGGTTGGGTGGCTGGGCCTAAATAGGATTAGGAGAGGCTACAAGGCCCTGCAGAACTGCAGTGGCAAAGCCTGCTCTGGATTTAGAGTAGAGAGGTAAGTGGTAGTGCTTTGTGAAAGTGTGCACTGAACTCCAGGTTGCAGCCTCTAAAATGTCTTTGGTTGGTACTCCTCTGAGGAAGGCTGCTGAAGTGGCTGCTGCTCTGGTTGAATGTGGCCTAATGCCCTTAGGCACTGGCTTGCCATGTTGTGAATAGCAGAAATGAATGCAGTGCCCTATCCATTTCGAAATAGTCTGTTTTGAGATGGGCTTTCCTTGTGATCCTGCAGCATAAGCTACAAACAGTTGCTCAGTTTCTGAAAGCTTTTGTTTTGTCCAAATAGAAGTGTAGCTGTCTGTGCATGTCCAAAGCGTGCAGAAGTCTCTCCCCTTTATTCTGGGGATTTGGATAAAATGTTGGCAAATGAATGGTTTGGTTAAGAGCCACACTGGATACTACCTTTGGCATAAATGTTGGGTTTGTCCTTAGAGAAACCCTGTCCTGAAAAAATGATGAAAGGTTCCACTGCCATCAATGCCTGTAACAGAGACTCTTCTTGCTGAAGTTATTGCTAGGAGCAGAGCAGTTTTCCATAAGAATTTTATATCAGCTGTATTGGCTGGCTCAAAAGGAGGCAGTGTGAGCTTTCCTAAAACAAAATTGAGGTCCCATGTAGGTATCGGTGCTCTCCTTGGGGGTCTTATGTTTTTTGCCCCTCTGAGGTACTGTCTTAGTAGTGGATGAGAGAAAATTGGAGGTTCCGTATTGTAATGAGCTGAAATGGCAGAGGCATGGATCTTAAATGATGAGAAGGATAGGCCTTTGTCCAGCATCTCAGTTAGGTATTGTAAAATCTGAGGTATATTTGGAACAAGTGGTTGGAGTCCTTGTGCCTGGTTCCAAGCACAGAATCTCTTCCATTTTTCTGCATATGATTTCCTAGTGCTGGGCCTCCTGGCTTCTAAAATTACATCCATAACAGCTTTAGAGAGAGGTGTGGTCCGAGTGGCTATATTATCTGCCATGCAGCCAGATTTAAGGTTCTGAGTTGACTGTGCAGAATGTGATTGTTTTGTTGAATCAGAAGATGAGGAATGTGAGGTAAAGCCCAGGCAGGGCCTTGAGACAAGCTCTTTAGGATTGGGTACCAGTGCTGGCGTGGCCAGTCTGGGGCAATCAGAATCATTTTTGGCTTCTCTCGTCTGCCTTTTAGGAGTACCTTGGGAAGAAGAGGCAGTGGAGGAAAGGCATACACTGTCGGTGTTTTCCAGCTGAATGATAGAGCATCCACTTTCCAGGCTTGTGAGTGATAAGTTCTTGTGCAGAATCTCTGTAGTTGGCAGTTGTGAGGGGAGGCAAAAAGATGTCTGGGCGTCCCCATTTCCTTGTCATCATGCTGAAGACCTGTGGATTTAATTTCCATTTGCGAGGATCCATGAGATTTCTGTTTAGTTCATCTGCCAGATTATTTTTCTTTCCTGGCAGGAATTGTGCCTGCAGATGTACTTGATAGGTCAAGTGCTGTGTTCCACAGTCATGGCTTGCCTGCAGAGGGGGGTAGGAATGTGTGCCCCCTTGTTTATGTACCACATAACTATGGTATTGTCCGTCTTTAGTAGTAGTTGTCCTGGATGTAGTAGATCCTTGAAGGCCATCAGGGCATGCTGTACAGCTAGCAACTCTTTTGGATTGATGTGAAGATGCATTTGTTCCTTGGGCCACGTGCCCTGAATAATTTTCCTGCCATGTGTGCTGCCCAGGCATAACCCGATGCATCTGTTATTGTCTGCCTGGCGGTGGGTAAGGTGAAAGGCTGTCCCTTGTTGTGGTGACAGGCCAGGGCCCACCATCGAAACTCTTGTTGCAGGCAGGGAATAAGAGAGATTGTTTCCAGGCTGTGGCAATGTTGAGTCCACACACTTTAGATACCACTGTAATTTCCTCATATGCAGTCTTGCATATGGAATTAGTAGAATGCAGGATGTCATGAAGCCCAGAGCCTGCAGAATTTTTCTTGCAAGGAGCTGGGTCTTTGTTGCCATCATTTGAAAGTAATGAGTCAGTTGCCTTTGCTTGTCTGATGTGAGATAAGCCATCTGGGTAGTTGTACTTAAGCTTGCACCCAGGAATATTATTTCTTGAGAGGGCACTAGTTTTGACTTTGTTTACTGTGTACCCTAGGCAAATTAGTAATATTTTTACAAACGCCAGATGCTTTAGTAGAATGTCCTTGCTCTCTGCTTGAATAAGGCAGTCGTCCAAGTAGGGATATATTTGAATTCCTTTTTGTCTGCAAAATGCGATTACTGGTGCCAAGCATTTTGTGAAGACCCTGGGCGCAGTAGATAAGCCAAAGAGCAGTGCAGAGAACTGGTAATGCATTGAGCCAGCTATGAATCTGAGGTATCCTTCTGCAAGATTGTCTGACTGGGACATGCAGGTATGCCTCCTTGAGGTCCAAAGTAGCTAGCCAAGCCTTCTTGCCAAACATGGGTAGAAGTTGCTGCAGTGTTAACATTTTGAATTTCGGAACATCCAGGAAAGTATTTAGGCTTGACAAGTCCAGCATTGGTCTCCAGGCTTTATCCTTTCTGGGTACCAGGAAAAGTCTTGAGTAAAATCCTTGTCCCTATTCTTGCTGTGGTACTCTCTGAATAGCTCTCATGTCCATGAGAGCAGAAGTTTTTGTGCCTCTGCCCATTGGTTTTGTGGCAGGTCCGGCATACCTTTTGATTTTGGAAGGGTGTGAAAGTGGAACCTGTAACCCTGAGAAACAATATTCAGTACCCATTTGTCCTGGGTGATTATGTGCCAATTTTGTGAGAAAAGTGCTAGCTTTCCTCCTAAGGGTGCTGCCAAAAGGTAAGTGCTTGCATTTGTAGAGGGAAGTCATTGGGACAGTTTCCTATAAGGTTGTGATTTGTCTTCTACTCCTTTGGGGGCTGAAGCTCCCCATTGTTTAGGTCTGTATGAGCCTTGGGGCTGAGATCTGCCTCTTGGGTGTCTGTATCTGCCTCCTTGTGGCCTGTGACACCGGAAAGGACCAATTTTTAGAAGGCCAGTTTCTGCTAAATCTAGGTGGCTGAACCTGTAAGAAATCCTTTACTGTCTGCATTGATTTTGCTTTACCCTCCATTTTCTTTAACACCTCTTCTGCCTTAACACCAAACAAAGCATCATGCTGTAGTGGAGCATCCAATAATTTTACTTTAACATGATTAGGTAAACTTTGTTCTTTTAACCAAGCATGCCTTTGAATGACAGAGCCTGTAACTGCGGCTCTGTAAGAAGCCTTTAATGAATCAAAACCCCATTGTAGAGTATGCTTTCCCACTTGTTCAGCTGCATGCAATAAATCCTGCATTTCCTTATTGTCAGGACATTCTGAGTTTGTAAGCATTTTCTGTTTTAACAAAGACATTAGATATTGTTGATATTTAAGCATGTGAAACTGGCAGTTTAAAGCCCTTACAGCTAAAGTAGCAGAAGTGTAAACTTTTTCCCCCATCTATCCAGAGCTCTGGAATCCCTATCAGAGGGGACAGGGTTTTTTGCAGTGGAAGCCTTAACCCCTTTGGGACCCTGAGAAATTGTTTCTGGGTCAGCAGCAGAGTTTTTATAAAGAAATTTATTAGTCTGGGACCCTGTAGTACCGGTCAGGCTTGACTGGTGCAGGGGGCAAAGAATCAGGAGACAAACTGGATTCAGAGAAAACATCAACAATATCAAGCACAGGGGGGATAGCCGGGGGCCTGTGCTGAGGCAATAAAAGGAAGCCCGAGCCTTTTCTTGGATTCTGAATAATCCTGGCTCTCAATGGAAATGCTCCCTCATGGTGTGCAAGGTTTCCCCAACAGAGTAATCCTCAGGCGGAGAGGCAGAAGGTATAGATTCTTCTGCATCAGAGTCCTCATAGGGAGGGAGAGAATAACCCTGATCTGAAGAGGAATCAGAGGAAATAGAAACCTGGTCAGGAGTCAGTGTCTTGCCTAGGCCTTTTATCAGGAGGGGGATGGGAACCCCTGATCAAAGTAATTAGGTCCTCGGTCATTTTAAGCATCTGTTTCTTTGGCATGGATGACTGTCCAGGAGAATGCTGTACTTGTTTCCTTGTCTTTAATGGTGTTTTGACTTTGCTTTGGCTGCTGTAGTGGACTTAATAGCAAGTTGTGAAGGTCTGAAAACACCCTCAGAAGCAGATGCCTGCTCAGCGGCTCCGGACCCATCTGAGGGAATAGTTTCCGCAGGCCCAATACCTTGAGTTTCCAGAGGCCTAGGTGTCTCCACGTGGGAGTTGGATGCGGCCTGTGGCTCTGAGGTAGCGGGTGTCAGGGGCTGCGAAAGTGCCTCACTGAGAACCGGCGACTGGCCTAGAAGAGGCTTTGTCAGTTTTGGACCTCGGATGCCTGTCCTTTTCTTTGTCTTTGCGTTTTTTATGCATTCTGGTCGGTTGTTCCAACGGCATTATGTAGTTAAATCTTCGGCCAAAGTAATGTACAGCAAAATCAAACTGATGCTTAATAGTGCGTTGGTTGAATCTAGCACAAAACTGACAACTAGCAATGTCGTGGTCAGGGCCTAGGCAAGGAATACAGTAAGAGTGAAAATCCTTATGAGGTATTTGCTTCCCACAAGAAATACAATTGTTAACTTTTACTGACATCGGTCTGGAGCAAGAAAAAGTTTACCCAACGGGGTACTTAGCTTTAATGAAGACTTCGGTTCTGAAATTCGATTTCGAAAATCTCAGGAGTCGGCCGACCGGCACTTGCGAACTGCTTTTGCTTCGGGCACCGCGCTGCAAGAAAGACTGGAGAAAACTGCGTCTGCTGCATCTTTTATACCCCTGGCGCACTGACGTCAGGAAGAGGTGACAGCAACAGACGCCGGAACTAGACTTTGGAATTCTGGCAGACTGCGGGTAGCCTGCCAGCAGGATAACCCAAGTGTAATGACTGCAACAGTGAAACACGATGAACATCTCCAATATTTGCCATCTACCTAAGGAAAAATTGGTGAAGAAAAGAAAAACTCATAAGTCTAAAGCACTTTTCCCTAACTACCAAGAAGTCAGACTATCAGATCAGTGTAGTAAAGTACAATGGCATTAAGTGCATTCATATGGGTAATTCCACTAAATGTGTACGACACTAGAAAGAAAAAAAAAAAAAATCAACAAATTTAGCAACATTAAACAAGTGTATGTAAATCAGTATCTTGTATAACTTACTGCAGGAAAGTTTTAACACTTATGCCTACTAGTAATACTATTTCTGAGAAATGCACTGAAATTTTAAATGAGAGAACTCTTTTACATAGTGTTACATACAAGAGTGCTTTAATTCCATGTTAACTTACCGAACGTTTTCTTACATAGTAATCAATGTGAATATAATGCTAATAAAAAATACGAATGAATATAAAAAAAACACAGTATGTGTTAGAAAACTGGACCATAATAGTCTTTACTAAGTTCAAGTACGGATTTGATGCAGTGTGTGTTCAGTGCTGGGTGCCAGTAAGCTTTTACGTGAATTTGCCACTTTAGCTCCCTTTTCTCAAGTATAGCTCCTGTGTTGCCTGGGCCACTTGTTACCTTTCTCCACTATGTGGAATACAAATTTCTCAGTTTTTACAGTGTAAAACATGTCTGGTTAGTGGATTACTAGGATCTTTTAGTCGGATATCTGATAAGCGTTTAGTAACTCTTAGCTTTAGGGCATTGATAGTCTTGCCTATGTAGAATGCTCTACTTTCTGTGCAGCGGGTGCAGTAAACTACAAACTTGCATTCGCAGTCATCTCTCAACTGCACTGTAATTCTCTTGAGTTCAGCCAATAAAAGCCATTTCTTTTGCCCATGAAGTCTCAGCATCTGCATCCTGGAGGCATGCAAGGAAAGGTGCCAGCACTGAGCTCCATCCTTGGCAAATCAGTCTTCTACCCAGCTCCTAATATTTCTCCCTTTACGATAGATGAAAGTAAACTCGGTCAAATCTCATTAATGGACTCGTTTCCACTGATGATGCTCTAGTCTTCAAGCATGGTACGTTTTATTTCCAGAGAGTCCTTTGAAAATGTGAGAATCACATTTTTTTATGCTTTGCCAGCATCATTCTGACAGCTCATTATATTAATTTGTTCTCTTTATGGTGGACTGAATAGTGTTAGGTCATTCTGTTTCATTGGTGAAATGGGACAGAGCAAGTCTTATCAGGTTCTCATTATACCATTTCAAGAAAGTCACCTTGCAGTTTGTCCAGGCTATGCAGAAACTGCATTTCCACAGACTCACGATTTATACTCATCCCTTGTGACTGACATTTTTTTTGATTTTGTGGTGCATGCTGTTTGCATGGAGTAAGTTATTGTTAATGCTACCACTTTCTTGTGTGTAAATAGTGAGATCCAGAAATTCTAACTTTTTAAAGCGGTAGTACTTTTCGACGCAGTCAAAGAATTCCCACTGAGCTGGTTCACAAGAAGAAAATATAGCAGTTCATATATGGGAACTACAGATGTAGATGGTATTTTCTTCCCACTTGGCTAAGGCTATATGTTTGCCAGACTTGGGACAATTGCTGCTCCCATGGCTATTCTCCTAGTGTGTTTTTACCATAACTGGTGAAAAAGGAAGTGTGGCTTTTAAGAACAGTGTCCAGAAGCTCATCTTTTGCATGTATTTCCTTGGGATTGCTGGAAGTCCTAGTGCCCATGAATTCTTTACTCCTTCAATGCAGTACTCATGTGGAAAGGCTGTGTAAAGAGCATCCACATCAGTGCTGACAAGTACTGTGTACGGCTTGATCCTAATTTCACTGTTTTCAGAAATCAAGTGCCAAAGACGTAAAACGGCAATTTCTTTTATCTTAATTACTCTACAGTCTCAACTGAGCTTGTCTACAGTGCATGGTTCTTTTTTCCCCGATTTTTTAGGATTCTCAGCCAGGAGCTATGTTGCTCCTGAAACAGGAAGAATAGCCCAATCACAGATCCACCAAGGAGAGATTCCAAGTATGAGATAATTTTGGTTCATGGGTAGTGCAGAAAGTTTTATGACCACCCATGTAATGGCACTGGAGAAGTATGTGGCTGGCTTGACACTCCAGGAAATGCCTGGAAAACTTCAGTGACGGAACACCATGGATTGGAAGAACTCTTTCTTGAAAGAATTCAATAAAACATTATGTCATGTTGTTGCAGAAAGCAAAAATATAAAGTAACTGACAAGAAAAAGCAGTGCAGACAAGCAGAGCAGTTCTATGAAAATGCAACATACAAATGAAATAAAGAATTCTAACAGTGGAGATTAAACATTATGGAACCAAAAGAGCAAGAAAATTCAAGTCCAAGCTGCATTTTTCTTAGTATTCAATAAAATGAAAGATAATCATTTATTATTAAGCTTTATTGGTATTCGATTTATTTTACAATGCATTGCACAGACTCAGTTCAGTGGAGATGTTAGTGTACCAGTAAAAAAAAAAAATCTTCATTCCCAATTATCTGCAAACCACACAATGCTTGAAAATTCAAACATTCACAGTATTAACCTGAAGGTCCACAGATTAAAAAAAAAAACATCTGTAAAATGTACTTTGCAAGTACAATCCGTAGTCTTCCATAAAATGCACTTTTTAAAACAAAAACACAGTTTGGATGTTGTCCATTTAAAGTTATGTGCTATAAAGAACTCCAAACCTGTAACGTCTGTGAAACCTCAAGCACTGTGGAGCAGCTGAATACAAGCCCAAGCGTGAAACTAAGTTGGCATTTGATAACAGTAAATCACCATACGGCTACATTTCATACCAAAAGCAAAGTCTACTTTTTTGTTTTGCTGTAATATTTTATTAAACATATCCTGAATAAAAAATTGCAACAATCTCAATTCACAGACCGTATAAACACAGTGCATATGCTCTGGGGAAAATAAATACCCCCAAGCTCAAACGGATCCATTTTATGAAAGACAGTAAGACAAGCACCCCCCCCCCCCAAACAAAGCACAATGTACAGCTTTCTCAAATATTCCATACTTACTAATCTTTGTTTCAAATGGCATAAATAAAAAGAATTAGTTATGTTCTTACACCAGCAGCTTACAATACTTATGAACGTGAAAGGTAGACTTATTTGTCCTCCAAATACTGCACCACTACTAGACTGACAGACTTATGAAATTACACTGCTCATCCCTTCCAAGATAACACAAATGACTAGATTTAATTTTTCATTTTGATACATGTTGGTTTCTTCATGGATGCTTTAAGCTGGTTATTCAGTCTTGCGCTTCAAGTAAGGAATTTTATCTTTAACCCTGAAAAAGGAACACACAAAAAGGGGTTATTTCTTCACTTATGAAAGGCTCTAAAGCAGAAATACATTCATCCAATATGCTTGGGAGTTGCTGCAGTTTTCCTTCAATGTCACATCTAGTACTACATTGTACATTAAATGCAGATTTAAGAGAGCTGCTAATTATTTCTCTCCCCTAATGCCCTTAAACTATACGTTTGAATTTGGATAAAAATGGTTAACATCTTTTCTTTATGGAGAAAAAAAAAAAAAGTGTTATGTACTCACCATAACGTTCCATCTGTGTTGTCCATTTTAATTCTTCCTCGACCTGTGGGGCTCTGAGCCGACAAGCGGATCCGACTTGGCTGCTTTCCAAAGCTTAGGCTCTGAAGCTGGAGATCCTCCCCTACCCATAAACTCATTGCCCCAGATTACTTCAGATCAAGTTTGCTGCTAACATACTGCAGACTATATACAAAAGTATATATACAATTAGGTAACTACTAGAAAGATGCAGAACAAGGCTCAGGAGCTCAAACAGGAACTTTGGTTCCTATAAGCATATCAGTCAGGTTTCTCACAGCCATGGGCAGGGGAAGGAGGGTGGGAAGGTTGAGGAAGAATGAAAATGGGCAACACAGATGGAACATTATGGTGAGTACATAACTTCTTTATCTGATGTTGTCATTTTCATTCATTCCTCAACCTGTGGGAGAGAGTAACCAGCTACAGTAACCTTGGGCGGCCCTCATGGAAAGATATTCTGCAGCACTGCAGAACCAAAAGCAGCTCTATTTCTGGAGGTAATATCTAGCTTATAGTGTGAAAAAGGTATGAGAGTTTGACCACGAAGCTGCTGCACAAATTGGAATGCTGGCATGGATCTGGTAGAATGCGATTTGTGTGGGCAAAGATATACCCTTAGATGCATACACAAGAAATGCCATCTCAATCATTTGGCTAACGTGGTCTTAGAAACGGTTTCTTTTCTGACATTGGTAAAGGATACAAATAACTGATCAGACTTTCTGAATGATTTTGCCCTGTCCAGATAAAAATGCAGTTGTCTATGAAAATCTAACAGATGAAGGATATACTCTCTCTTGTTTTGAAAATCGGGAAAGAAAACTGGTAGGTTGATTGACTGGTTAGTATCGTTGACTTTATACACTCTGGATAAAAAGGAAGGGCTAGTATGTAAAGTGGCTCTGCCTTTATGGAAAATCAAATAAGGTTTGGAAGAAAGGCTTGCAACTCAGAAACCCTTCTTGCAGAAGTTAGAGCCATCAAGAAAAGTTTTCCAAGAAAGCAATTTCAAAACAACTTTGGCCAAAGGTTCAAAATAAGAATGGACCAGTGCGTGAAGAATCATAGTCGGATCCCAAGGAGGAGTGAGATCCTTGACAGGAGGGCGAAAAGCAAGAAGGTACCTCTAAGAAAGGCTCTGAAAGTACAGTTGTGTACACTTACCATAAATGTAGATGTTAGAGTGTATTCACTGTTGCAGTAATCACATTTGGGTCATCTGCCTGCAGGTATGGCCGGCCTGAATACCAGAGTATTCGAATTTCTGAGTCGGATGCTGTTGCTTCTTCCATGACGTCAGGGGTATAAAACATGCAGCTGACACCATTACATCAGTTTTTTTTGCCCCACATGTCAGATGCCCCCACAATAGGAAGCAATTATATGGTATGGTACACCCCCATCAAAAAGCAAATACACATGAAAAAATATAAACCAAAGAAGGAAAGGTAGAGCCAAGAGAAGTCAGGGGGCTGGAGGGAGGGTAACCAGGACTGCAACAGTGAATACACTCCAACATCCACATTTATGGTAAGTGTACACAACTGTACTATGTTAGTGTTTCACTGTTGCAGTCATCACATTTGGGTTGATTCACTGTTGCAGTCATCACATTTGGGTCTATTCCCAAAGCTAAGGAAAGGAGGAGGTAGTTAAAGAGCATTAGGGCCAGCTATTAAGCCCTGCAAGACGGCTGTGGCAAATCCAGCTCTGGATTTAGAAAATATAGGCAGGTGGTAATGCTTGGTGAAGGTATATACAGAGCTCCAGGGTAGCAGCTTCCAGGATGTCCCTGGTAGGGACTCCTCTGAGAAACACCGTAGAGGTAGATGCAGCCCTGGTGGAATGTGATCTTTTCCCATGTGGGGTAGGTTTTGCATGATGCTTGAAGCAGAAATGAATGCAATGGGCTGTCCATTTGGAAATGGTTTGCTTTGAAATGGCCTTCCCCTCTGCCCCTGCAGCAAAGCCAACTAGCAGCTCCTCAGATTTTGAGAGGCTGTCCAAATAGAATCCAAGTTGTTTGTGCATGTCCAGAGAGTGCAGTATCCATTCCCCTTTGTTTTGTGGATTAGGGAAAAAAGTAGGCAAATTAATGGACTGGTTTAGGGCCACACGAGATACCACCTTGGGCATAAAGGAAGGATTAGTTCTGAGGGAAACCCTGTCCGCATGGAAGATAATGAAGGGTTCCCACTGCCATGAGGGCCGGTAATTCAGACATCTTGCTGAAGTGATGGCTAGAAGGAAGGCTGTTTTCCAAAAAAGGAATTTCAACTCTGCTGTTGCAGCTGGCTCAAGGGGGGGGGGGGGGGGGGGGGCTTTTCCAATACAAAGTTAAGGTCTCAGGCTTGAGTGGGAGCTCTCCTGGGGGGGGGGGTCTTAAATTTTTGGCCCCTCTAAGGGATTGTTTTAGCAAGGGGTGAGAGAAGAGGGGTCGCTCAGTATTATAATGTGCTGAAATGGCAGAGGCATGAAACTTAATTGACGAGAAGGATAGGCCCTTGTGGAGCACTTCTGTTAAGTATTCTAGAATATGAGGTTAGCTGGGCACCGTTGTGCCCATCCCCGGAGCCTGGTTCCAGGAACAGTATCTTTTCCACTTTTCAGCATAGGATTTTCTGGTACTTTACCTCCATGCCTCCAGAATGACATCCAGCACCTGCTTACTGAGAGATGCTAGGGGAGAGCTCATGGAATTAGCCAGGCTGCAAGGTTCAGGGTTTGAAGCGGAGGGTGCAGAATCTGGCCCACCTGCTGTGACAGCAGGGAAGGGGTCTGAGGCAAGTGCCATGGTTGTAAAAGTGTCATACTGTGCAAGAGGGAGTACCAGTGCTGACGTGGCCGGTCTGGTGCAATCAGTATTGACCTTGACTTGTCCTGTTACCTTTAGCAGAACCTTCGAGAGGAGAGGTAGAAGGGGAAAGGCATAAACCGAGAGGCTTTCCCAGGTAAAGGACAGGGCATCCACTTTCCAAGCTTGACTGTGGGGAGTTCTGGTGCAGAAATTGTTCAATTGGTAGTTCTGAGGGGAAGCATACAGGTCTACCTCTAGAGTCCCCCATTTGTTCCTCAAGAGGTTGAATATTTTGGGTTCTATTTTCCATTCTTGTGGGTCAATGAGATTTTTGCTCAAGTCATCTGCTAGTGAATTTAGTTTGCCTGGCAGGAATTGAGCTTGTAAATGTACTTGGTAAGCTCAAGGCTGTGTTCCACAGAGCCATGGCTAGTCTGCAGAGAGGGTAGGAGTGGGTTCCCCCCTGCTTGTTTATGTACCACTTAACTGTGGTGTTCTCTGTTTTTACCAATAGTTATCCTGGAAGAATATGGTCTTTGAAGGCTGTCAGAGCATTCTGTACAGCTAACATTTCTTTTTGATTGACATGCAGATGCATCTGTCTCTGGTTCCATTTGCCCTGAATGCACTGCCCTGCCATGTGAGCCCCCCATGCATAGTCTGATGCATATGTTAGGGTTTGCGCGGCAGGTAGAGTGAAAGAGTCCCTTGTTGTGGTAGCAGGCCTCTGCCCACCAAAGGAACTCTGTCCTTAGACAAGGAATGATAGGAATTAATTGTTTCCAGGTCCTGAGAATGTTGACACCATAGACTTTTTAGATACCATTGGAGATTTTCCTCATATGCAGTCTTGCATATGGAATTAGACAAAAAAAAACGTTTTGAGGATAAAGTTGTGTGTGATAAAATGAAGCTATGAATAATAAAAATACTCAACTACACACCAATAGCTCCAGTTTATTAAAATAAAAAACGTAAGCGCTTTCGCGACCACACATTTAATTTATGTTTGTATATAATTTAATTTTTTTATATATGTATAGGTCTTTTAGATCCTTTAGATTTTATTATTGTGAATGTTCTTGATTTTAGATATCTTAAATGATTTATTATGTTTTAATTGATATTAAGGGCTGGTTGATTAACTACGTATGGCTACATATACGGTCGAATTTTTACTTTACTTTGTTTGATGAAGCGACAGTGTGTGGTCACGAAAGCGCTTACTTTTATTTTATTTTAATAAACTGGATCTATTGGTGTGTAGTTGAGTGTTTTTATTATTCATTGCATATGGAATTAGCAGAATGCAAGAGGCCATGAACCCCAGAGCTTGCAGTATTTTCCTTGCAGACAGCTGGGTTTTTGTGGCCAATAGTTTGAAGTAGATTGTCAAACTTGTTTCTCCACAGTGAGGAATGCCATCTGGGAAGTTGTGTTCAAGCTTGCTCCCAGGAATACAATCTTGGCAGGGTACTAGGTGAGATTTCCTTTCATTGATGGTATACCCCAGTGAGGTTAGAAGTTTTTTTACGAATGCCAGGTGCTGTAATAGCAAGTCCTGGCTTTCTGCCTGAATCAATCATCCAAGTATGGGTAAATTTGAATATTTCTCTGCCTACAAAATGCAATGGTTGGAGCTAGACACTTTGTGAACACCCTGGGCACAGTAGATAAGCCAAGGGGAAGTGCAGAGAACTGAAAGTGCATGGAGTCCGGCCTGAAACGTAGGTACTCTCTGCAGGATTCTCTTATTGGGATGTGCAGGTAAGCTTCCTTTAAGTCTAGGGTTGCCGGCATCCTTGGCTAGCATAGGACGAAGCTGTTAGCATTTTTAATTTTGGAACCACCAGAAAGGTGTTGAGAATAGAGAGATCCAACCAGGAGTTGTCTTTTCTGGGTACCAGAAAAAGTCTTTAATAAAAACCTTGTCCCCTTTGTTCTGCTGGGACAGGTTGAATGGCCCTGATACTAAGAGAGAGAACCTGCTGTTGGGCCTCTGCCCACTGATTTGGGGGGAGGTCTGGCCAACCATTTGGGGTTGGTAGTGTGTGGAAGTGGAATCTGTATCCTTGGGAAACTATGTTCAAAACACATTTGTCCTGGGTAATGAGTTCCCAGTTTTTTGCATGCAAGGCGAGCTTTCCTCCTAAGGGAGGAAGTAGTTGAGCACGGCTTGGAAGGGTTAACGGTTAAATCATTGTGCCATTTTTCCGTAGGGGGTGGCTTACTACTCCCTGCTTTGGAAGTGGGATCCCCCCCACTGCTTAGATCTGTGCGTACCCCGAGACTGTCTTGGTGGTCTGCTGTTCCTGGGTTTGGACTGAAGGCCTGGAAGGGACTGGAAAGGACCAGTTCTTTGAAGACCAATGCCTACTGAATCTGGGAGGCTGTACTTGTAGGAAATCTTTAACCGTTTGCATAGATTTAGCTTTTTCCTCCATCCCTTCGAGAACTTCTGCTTTGTTGCCAAAAAGGCAGTCTTGGTTTAAGGGTGCATCCAGTAATTTAGCTTTAACATTATCTGGCAAGTTTTGTTCCTTAAGCCAAGCATGCCTTAAGTACAGACCCAGTGACAGCAGCCCTGCAAGATGCTTCTAAAGCGTCAAAACCACATTGCAAAGTAGGTTTACCAACTTGTTCTGCAGAATGCATTAAAACCGGTCAGTTTTCTGGGAGCTGGAGGTAAAGTGTCTGGGGTGAGGCTAGATTCCAAGAAATCATCTACAATATCCAGAACAGGAGGGATAGCTAGAGGCCTGTGTTGAGGCAGGAGTAAGAATTCCCCCAAGTCTCTTTTTGGACTCAATAGTCCTGGCTTTACCAGTGGAAATGCTTTCCAAGGGTATGCAAGGTTTCACCAAAAGAAAAATCTTCTGGAGGGGAAGCACAGGGAATGGAATCCTCTGCATCAGAATCCTCATAAGTAGATAAAGGCAAATCCTGGCAATCAGAAGGAGCAGAAATATCAGATTCCTGATCAGAAGAATCAGAAAGAAAATCGGTTCTAGGTCTCAGAGGGGGAATGCTGGCTTCCCCCTAATTACGGTAATAAGGTCTGCAGCCATTCTAAGCATTTGTTTTTGAAGCATATGGGCCTTCGTCTGCAGTTTGGTTGCCAGTTTTCTAGGCGTAGTGCGAGTTTTAGGCCTGAGGAATTCAGTACTTCTAGTTAGAAACGATGCCGTTGGTTTAATATGAAAGCCTGTAGAGGCCTGAATACACCCTCAGAAGCTAGTGCCTGCACAGTGGCTCCGGACCCATCCAAGGTA
The DNA here is from genome assembly GCF_019279795.1 of Protopterus annectens. Lineage (NCBI taxonomy): Eukaryota > Metazoa > Chordata > Ceratodontiformes > Protopteridae > Protopterus > Protopterus annectens. Next base: position 120,196,260 of record NC_056727.1, read on the forward strand.
GAGACATCCAGAGGTTCCATAGTCTAAGAAGCATCTCGCGGCATACTCAACTCTGAATGCGTCTCAGGAGAGGCCTGCGAATCTGTAGTAGCGGGTATCAGGGGCTGCAAAAGCGGTACCAGCGTACTGGCGACTAGCTTAACTGAAGCGTTGGTGACGGTTTTGGACCTATGCGGTCTGTCTCTATCCTTACTTTTTTTTCAGAAGATAGGTAGTCGGATGGCTTAAAGCCATTTAGGAGTACGGAGATAGAGAACAAAAGCATTTGGCTACAAAAATAGCCCGATGGTGAATAGTTCGGGCATTGAACAAGGCACAAAACAGTCAGTGTGATGCAGTAAGAATGAAAATCTCTGAGGTATTTGCTTTCTACAGGCAAGACAATTGTTAATTATTTCTGACATCGGTTAGAGCAAGAAAAAAGGATTCTCAACAGGGTACTTATCTTTTTTGAAGACTTCGGGTCTGAAACTCAAAAACGAAAATTTCAAGAGACTGCCGACCAGCACTTGTGAACTGCTTCTGCTTCGGGCACCGCATGGCAAAAAAGACTGATGTAATGGTGTCGACTGCATATTTTATACCCCTGATGACCTGACATCATGGAAGAAGCGACAGCATCCGATGCAGAAATCTTAAGACTCTGGTATTTAGGCTGGCTGAGGGCTACCTGCAGGCAGATAACTCAAATGTGATGATTGCAACAGTGAAACACGAAGAACAAACTCTGAACATGCCAGCGATTTTCTCCGATGTGATAATTTGGAATGGTCGCCAGTTGCACTTTTACAGAGGAGCTGCCTATAATGACTTATCTAAAAGCATGCAGTTTGACAAGTTTTTAGCAGATGTAAATATTGGTTTAGATAAATATGAAAAAGAAGAAATGCACAAAACTGAAAAGAGATCTAAAAGACTGTCAAAGTAAGCGTGCTTTTTTATGGTAAAAAAGCATACATTTTCATCATAATAAAGGCTCTGGTCCCTTTAAGAAATCACCAGCTCCTTCTAGGAGTGTGTATTTTGCTTCAGATGTTTTGGGCGTTTCCTCTAATGGTGGAGGTGAAGGAGAGCATTTTCCAGCATTACCAGCGGCTCAAAATCCATCTAGATTAACTCCGATTTTCAGAGAGGGAACCAGCAGTTTCAGGAAGAGCAGAGTGAGCGGAAGAGAGGAAGATTTCAGTCTGGGAACTTTAACAATCGAGAAGGACACAGTTTCAATGATAAGAGAAGCAAGTGTGACTGTAAATAATGTGCAAGATTGTCTTGACAGTTCTGTCTCTTTTGTTTACAAAGATGTGGGTGAAACAATCCATGCAACTACTGCATCAGAGTGTAAAAAGATTTCTATTGTTCATAACATTTCTAGTGTGTCTTTACCTGTAGATCAGATGAATGTTTTGAATTATGGTCTTAAATATATACCCACAGTGCTGCCTTGGTTACATGAATTAAAGTGCGATATTTTTAGACTGTGTAGGAAGATGCATTTAATATTTTTTTGCCAATAACCAGTATAAAGAAGGTGATGGTAGTGGGTTAGAATCTGATAGTTTAGAGAAGTTTTTATTCTTGTGTATCTGACCCTGAGGAATGCTTTGATTGTGCAAGTGACTATAATGCCTATAGTTCGTTAAAAACTGATAAAATGAGTAAAAGTGATTTTATTCCTCCATACCAACATGAACATATAAAGTGTTTTTCTCAAATGTTGAATTTTGCTGCAGAAAATGCTTTTTGTGATTTTATGCAGTGTAAGCATAAGTTGGTATATAATTTGAATAAAAAAGAATGGAAGGAACTACAGGCATTAGCGAATAATGAACATATTATTAAACCATTTGATAAAGGTGGTAAGATAGTGGTGATGAATGTTGCTCAATATTATAAAATGTGTATGACACATCTGGATGATACCAATACTTATGTTAAGAGTAATACAAATTAATATATTAAGGCTGTGAATGATTTTGACACTCATATCTAAGGGAGTGAGGTTAAAATATTTTTCACAAAATGATAAAGATAAAAAGTTTAATACTGATGACAGTGAGTTGGCTTTATTTTACTGTCTTCCAAAAATTCATGAAAGTGGGGTTGACCCACCCGGTAGGCCTACTGTATCTGCTCAAAAATATTTTTTTATCTTGTTGTGACTTTCTGCTTTTCCCAGTTAGGGGTCGCCACAGCGGAACTCCGGTTCGCTAATGATTGGCAGTTGATTTTTACGTACCGAATTGCCAGCCCTGACGCACAACCTTCAACGAAGGTACGCCCATTCACGCATGTCTACGCATAAGACGTTCTAACTGATCTAATATTGGGAAATTTTTGCATGAACATTTATTCCCTTATGTAATAAAGTTAGTTATATTAGGGATAGTTTTGATTTTTTGGAAAAATTATCTAAAATACCATGGAGTGCAGATATGTTTTTTTTTATAAGTGTTGATGTTGTTAGTTTGTATACTAACATAGTGTCAGTTTGGACTAGAAGCAGTAAAATATTTTTTGGATGATAGTCCAGTAATGTATTATATTATTGAAATATTGGCATTTTGTCTGAATAACAATTTTTTTATGTTTAATGAAGAAATATACAGACAAATCAAGGGCACTGCCATGGGGGCATCTTTTGCCCCCATGTATGCCAACCTGATGATGGGTTTGTATGAGTTAGAATGGTTATACCATAGAGATTTTTTTAAAAATTATGTAGTTTATTTTCGTTTTATAGATCTTGTTTTTATTTGTAAAGGTGGGATATCTTATGTTGGTCAGTTTATAGAAGCTATGCAACATAATAGATTTGGACTTTCCTTTGATGGCATACAGGTGGGCAAAGATATAACTTTTAGACATACATCTGATTTTGGAGAACAGCAATACTTTACGTACGTTTCTGCATAGAAAATTTGCTGATAGTAATCAGTATTTGACGGGGACTAGCTGTCATCCAGTTCATACTTTGGCCTCCTTGCCCTATGGGGAATGTATGAGACTATGTAATACTAACACGGACTTCTTTAAAGAAATTAGTGTGACTAGTGAGATGATTAGATTGAGGGGCTGTAGTGAAGCTAGTATTCAAACAGCTACAGATAAGGTTATTAATGAACAACAAAGTTGGTACTTATAAATATGGAAGTAAGGCGTATAAGATGTCAGAAATCAAGAGAAAAGACTAGTTTATTTTGTCTCTACATATAGTGTTTTCAGTGACGTTTTAATAGATATTGGTAAACACTACTGGGATTTTTTTGTTTAGATCAATGGACCTAAAAAAAATATTGTCTAGGTCTTTAGGCATTTCATTTCGTAGAGGTAGGAATTTAAAAGATATCTTGGTACACAATAAATTTAAATATCCCACTGAGACACTACAGTACAGGACCATGCAGAGACTAGGAACTTTACCATGTGGTCATTGTAATGTTTGTCATTATATTGTTCCAACTTAAGTATATAAATGGCCAAGTATTTGAGGCTAAAAATACATATAGCTGTAACATTGAAGGTATTATTTATGTGTTGAAATGCCCTTGTATATATAGGAGAAAGTAAAAGGAAGTTTAAAACTAGACTGCAGGAGCATGTCAGGAATATTATAAATAAAAAAAGATAGCCCTGTTGCCAAACATTTTATGCTGGTTCACAATTCTAATCCAATTGGGCTACAAGCCACTATCTTAGAACACATTATGAAGGGTGTATTTTCTGATGATTTGTATAAAAAGAAGTTGTTATATAAAGTATTTTCATTTTGAAATATGACTATCCTCAGGGTCTGAATGTGGAATGTAGCTGGAGGCTTCTTATCTGATGAGAAAGCAATATTAAGTATTTTTTAATGTTTATTGATTAATTGGTTTTGGCCAATTGTTTAATTGTTAGATGTATTAGGGTATATAAACTGTGTAAGTTATGAGATGTTTTATACTCCTTGAAGGCAGTTGCCGAAGCGCTAGGGGTACTATAAACTGGTGTTTTAAGTGGATTCTTAGTCTGTGGTTCATAGGTAGGTACTAGGCTATCAGCCCAAGGGCCTACGTAAGCCTAGCCAACAAGGTTCCCTGGCTTACGCCACCCAAGAAAGTTATTTTCCTGTGTCACTGTCGAGCAGAGACACAGAAGTGATCCCCGGGGTGTATTTCCTATTTCCCATCCACTCATCAAGATTTTTCTTGGAGTGTTAATGAAGAACTTTGCTTGACATAGATGGGTAGCCTGTTCCAGAGTATGGGAAGTCTCTGGGATAGGAATCTATCCCTCCAGCATGTCCTGTTTATTGTGGTGACAAGGTTTAGGTCCCTAGAGCGTGCAGCTTGGAGGGATTGGGATTTCTTTAGGTGTAGCATGTCCAACAGCTCTGGGTTTGACATAGCTTTATATGTTAGGCAGAGATCACCTCTGAGTAGGCGATATGCTACGGAGTAAAGCTGGAGTTTTTTTGAGGCGGTCAGTGTAGGGCATTTGTTTGAGTCCAGTAATCCTCTGTGAGGTACTTCTGTGGCCTTTCCAGCTGCAGATGTCTTGTGAGGTAAATTCCAAAAGGGGCGTTGTACTCTATAGTGGGTCTTATGAGTGTCGAGTAGAGGGGAACGATGACCTCTTTTTTCCTGGATGAGAACCCTTTTATGATTAGGTGTGCCACGTAGAAGGACTTCCAGACTATTGTGGCAATGTGACTATCAAAAGACAGACTACTGCCCACCTGGGTCCCAAGGTCTCTTATCACGCATTCGGTGTTAAGTAGATTGCTTCACGGGTACATTTTTCTTTCCTTTTGGTTCGTAAAGAGTCTTTGCTCAGCCTGTCCACTAGAATATTACACATGTACACTGAAATTAGAAAGCGGTTGGTAGAGATCTCCCATTGCCACACTCATTGTTTTTCAGCACAGAGGGTAACACCTTCTTCCTCCTTGTTTGTTGATGTACCACACGACTGACATCCATTTGTATCACAATAGCCCCTAGGGGAAGAAACTGTGCAATACTTGCAATGCTAGAAGGACCACTCATCTCTAGGACGTCGATATGCAGATTGGTCTCCTGCGATGCCCACATGACTTGAACCATCCATCTCAGGAAATGCCCCCCCCCCCAATCTGGGAGGCGTCCATGGTCAACGTGGTGTTTGCTAGGGGAGAAGAAAGGGACATCCTTGTTAAATATCTGAAGAATGAAGCCACCACAGAAGTGGGTCTTTGCACACTAATGTTTGACCCAATAGCTTAGGGGATGTTGGTGCAAGGACCATTGGACTATTAATGTACATTGCAGAATTCTCAAATGTAGTCTTGCTGTAGGTAACAGGGTAATCAGACACCAATGCTCTGAGAACTAACTTTGCTGGTGGATTCGGTACTGACAGAATCTTCTGATATGTAGTCAGAGTGGAAATTCTACCTGGAGGGAGAAAGGCCAGCTTTTGGATGCGTCCAGACACACTCCTATGAAAGTCCATTACTTGGACAAGGTCTAATTGAGATTTCTGCATGTTGATTGTTATGCCTAAGGTAGGGGCTAGGTGTAACAAAATCCCTGACGAGGTGCCAATTGTCCAGGTAATAAAATGCATGGAATCCCTGCAGTCTTAAGACAGCTGCAGGAAGGACTCTGAATTGGAAATGATTGGCTCCCAGCCTGAATAGGAAATACCTTCTGGAGCATCTGTTCATTTTGATATGATAGTAAGTGTCTTACAGGTCTATCAAGCACATCCAGCCATCCACTTGCAATACAGGTAGAAAGGACTGGACCGTGACCATCCAGAATTTTGATTTTTTTTTTACTGACTTAAGAGATGTCCGGTCCAAAATTGGCCTCAGATCCCCTGTCTATTTTAGTACTAAAAAGAATTGAGTAAATCTCTGATCCAGGGGGATCCTCTGGATGACTCTTGTCTAGTAACTTTGCAATCTCCAAAGCTACTGATTCCCTCCAATTAGGTGGAACACCGGGGAGGGATCTGTTTGGTTTGGGATGTTTTAAAAAGGGAATGGAGTAGCCTCTGGATAGGATCCTTTGCTCCCATAGATATCTGTGATTGTTATTCAGGCTTCTGGGGGCAATGATAAGTGCCCCCTCCCCAACTGCCTCCAGAGAGGGATAGTCAGACAACCCTTCAAGAATGCAGAAAGGGTCTGTCCAAAACACCCAAGATGTAGGTGGGCGGGATACCAGAAAGCCACCAAAAACAGTTTCCTCCAGGGTAGGGTGGGTAGACCAACCACTTTTTTGATGCAGGATTTCTAAATGTCTCCTAAGGAGACATACTCAGGTGGAGATCTTGGGGACCCTTCCCTTCCTCAAAAATCTGTGTCTTCTGTGACGGATTCTTGGGCAGTATCCAGGTGCCTTTTCTTGCACCACCTCTTCCAGGGTACCTCCTTGGGGTGATGCTCAGGGGAAGTATCAGAAGAGACCTGGGGTTCCCAAGGGTGGAATGGCTTGGAGACTTTGCTGGGCCAGCTGTCCCAGAGGTGGGGTCTCAGACACAGTATCCAAGGAGGTAAGGGGTGGATCAAAGTATTGGAGTAGAGGATTTCCTTGCTAAGGAGAGAACCCTCTCCACCGCCTCGAAGGCAGATGTGCCCGGAGACCAGGAAGACGTTCTTGCCGAAGCTGTTGTGGCAGAAAGCACTACAGCCTCACTGTCTGTCTGCTCTGAAAGGGGAGTTGCCACCAAGCTAGCTGTCAAACATTGAGGCTCCAGGGGAAGCGAATGCTCTGTAAATTTCATAGTCTAAGTCAACCTCCGCAACAGATGTACAGGCTTTGGCTCAGAGAGCCACTCTGCTCCTATACGGTTGGAGCAGAGCAAATCCGGGAAGCTGCTGGAGACAGAGAATCACTAATGGCTGAAACACCTGGACTCTTGGGACCTTTGGACCAGAGGACTCCTAATCAGAAGAGTGGCTCGGAGAAGGAGCAACAGGCCTGAAAGGAAAAAGTTGACTCAGACCAGGTGGGGTTGACTCAGACCAGGTGGGGTCATAAGCCTATCTACTTCAGATCTGGAAAAACTACGGAAAGATACAGGAAGACATGATGAAAGATGTGAAAGGAGGTCTATAGGATGTTCTAGATCTGTCCTGAAAGGGAGATCCTACAGTAGCCAGAGTTACTCCCGAGGAAGGAAGAGGGGGGGGGGGGCTTGGGTCCGAGGATGTCTGCTCCAATGCTCTGGGAGCCTTTTTGGGAGGCTTGCTGGATGTAGAGGCAGACTTGTCCAGGTTTCCTATATTCCCAGATGTCCTTATGCTTTTTGGCAAGGTTTAAGCCCCTGAAGTAGAAGAACCCGCAGCTGGGAAGAGGAAGGAATCAGGCCCTTTAAATCATAGGTGGTTACTAGGCTATTGGCCCAGAGGCCCTTATAAGTCTAGCCAAGAGATTAGCCCATGTTTAGAGAAGTCAGCACCCAAAGTCCCTGTCCAGCAGGGACATGGGTGGAATCCCAGAGGTGTATTTTCCTGTTTCCCATCCAGTTATCAAGGTTACACTTCAAAGGGGATAAGGAGGTACTCTACTTGACATGGAGAGGGAGTCTACTCCACAGATGGGGGGAGTCTCTGGAACAAATCTGTCCCTCCCAAGTTCTACTGACATCACAGTGCGTACGGGTTGCTCGAGTGGAGCTTGACTTGTGGAGATACACCAGTCCCATCAAGGCAGGGTCCGAGATTGCTTTGTATGCCAGACAGAGGTCACCTCTGAGGAGTCTGTATGAAACAGAGTAGAGGGACAGGGCTTTTAGCCTAACGGTGTAGGGCAAAGGTTTGAGGCCCTGGATTCTCCTGGAACCTCTGTTCTTTCCAGCTGCTGCATGTGCTTTGCGAGGTACATGCTGAAGGGGGTGTTGTACTCAATAACTAGCCTTATAAGGGAAGAATACAGGGATGCTATGACCTCTTTGAACCTGGATGAGATACTCTTATGAGGTGGGCCATATAGAAAGGTTTCTGTACAATGGTGGGCAAAGTCAGGTTGCTATCAACCTGGGTGCCCAAATCCCTCACTACTGATTGTGTACTTAGGACGTTATTAATGTGATAACATGTGTGGACGTCACTCTCCCCTAAAGGGGATGATGCATTTTTTGGCATTCAGCTTGAGGCCATGTTTCTGGCACCAGTCATTTGTTTGGTTGAGACCCTCTTGGAGGACATCCACATCACTTAGGGAATTTATGACTGCACCCAGCTTGCAGTCATCTGCAAACCTGGTCAGCCATAGCCCCCTGGTTCTGACCTGAACATCAGAGAAGTAAATCCCGAACAGACGCCCCAAGACCAATTCCTGGGGTACGCTGCTCATTACAGGTCTACCACTTGAGGTGACTTTCCTTGTTTTGATTAGGTGGGTTCTATCAATGAGCCAGTTTGCTACCCATCTGGTAACATATGGATTGAAGCCTAGTTGAGAGAGTTTATCTATTATGCCTGAGTGGGGAACAGTGAAGACTTTGGCTAGGTCAAGGTAGGCAGTGTGCACCATCTTCCCCTAGTCCACGGCTTTGGTGACCATCTCAAAGAAGTAAACTAGATTTAACAGGCATGATCTCCCCTTGACAAAGCCAAACTGTGTGGGGTCGAGTATCTGGAGGTTGCCAATGTCCCTGTTAATGAGGTCCATGATAATCTGTTCCATGGTCGTGCAGATCAGCCTACTTAGGCTGATGGGTCTACAATTACTTGGATCAGTGGATGCTCCACCTTTGTGTAAAGAGATGACAGTGGCTGTCCTACACTAGGCTGGGACAAAGCCGGTAACTCAGGCTTTGGTTGAATAGGGTGCTTAATGGTGTTGCAAGTTCATGCCTGAGTTAATATAGGATGCAGCCTGGGATGTTATTGGGTCCCATGGAGGCTGTATTTTTTGCCTTTGAGAGGGCAGTTATGACCTGTTCCCCTAGAGATAAGGGGTGGGGGGCAGGTACCCGGGATGTCCTGATTTACTGATGGGGGGACAGAAGTTTTTGCTGAATCCGTCAGAAAGTAGACTGGCTATATCTACAGCATTCGTGTATGTGGTGTCTTTGACCACTAGCTCTGAACAGATCTGGGTGCTTCCCTTGAGATTGTGGACATGTGAAGGCGGCCTTATGATTTTCTCTAGTAGATATGGCCAATCTGGACTCAAAAGTTGGCTTTAGAGGATTTCACTAGTGCTCTTATTTGCTTGTTCAGGTTACGAAGAGATTGCTTCCAATTGGGCACCTGGTCCTGGACAGCAATTTTTCCTTTGTTATATAGTTTATTGCAGTTGTCCACCAGACAGGTTTACTCTTCCTTGCAGAGGATGACTTTTTTCCGGTCAGGTATTCCTGATTCCATGCATCTATATAAATGCGCGTATATGGCTTTGATGTAGATTTGGACATTGGTGCCAGTTCCTACAGTGGGGAAGGGGCTGTGAAGCTGTTTATACTACCCCTCAGGAGGTTGTAATCAGCTCTGGAGAATTTTTTTTGTTTGACTCTAGCTGGGGGGGGGGGGGGGTAGATGGTGACTTCTAAAGTGGCCGCTTTATGGTTGGATCTTACCAGCAGGATGATACCCGTAGGGGTGCTGCAGTGGTTATTCATGTTGTTTAATAACAAGTCCAAGACATTACCATCTCTTTTGGGGGTATCTACTAGCTGTTCCATGGCATTTGCACCGATAAAAATAGAGGAATCTCTGGCCATGCGTGTTCTGGCAGGAGTAGTTTTTCCAGTCTATGGTTGGATAATTAAAGTCACGCAGGATCAGGGTAAAGGGTTGAATCTTGACAGATTTGAAGAAGAGGTCCAGATAGGTGGAGTGGGCATCTTGATTCAAATTTGGAGGCCTGTAGCTAGCTATAATTTGAATAGGGGTCTTCTCACCGGTTAACTGGAATGTCTCCTGTGCGTCATACTGTTTGACCAGCCTACAGGTGTGAGTCTAATATATATTAAAACTCCCACCTCCTTTGGCTTTGCTGCCCACATTTCGGGGTCTGAATGTATGATAGTACGAGTAACCAGGTAAGGCTAGGGTGCTCTCCGCAGCTTTGAGCCAGGTTTCCATGACTGCACAAATGTCAGCATCTTCCAGGGTTAAGAATGCTTGCAATGAGTGCAGTTTCATGTTTAGAGCCCTAGAGTTTAGCAGCATGACCTTTAATTTGTGTTTTGTTTAAATTTTTATGTTGGCAGTATCGACCTCATGACTTTTCTTATAAAAGACACTACGTTGGAGGCTAGGGCCTTTGCCAGAAGCCCAAGTGAGACAGATGCAGGCCATCTCTAGCAACACATCGTGGTCTGTCATCTTCCCAGGCTGTCAGGCACTGGATTCTCCTGGAATGACACCAGGAACTAAATCAGTCAATAATTTTCTGTTTGTATTGAGGCATCATTCTGGGTGATTGCAGAATGCTGCTTAAGGCTAGGGACACACTTGACTGGGACACATTCTACGAGCTCAATCACGTCTCTCTTCATACTCCAGGGAGGTAAGTCTCAAGTCGTTCACGCCAACATGGACTAGGACATCATAACAGTACCTGTTGTTGAGACTTGAGTGTGTGTGTGATTTGGCAAATTCTGGCACCCAACAACTAACTGCGACTTTCTCCTTATCCAGTCTGGTGAGAGGCACATCTGTGTCTCTCAATGGGGTCTCCTATGACTAATGTTGGGTTTATGGTTAGGCCTTAGTGGTTGCAAGACAATGGTGTGTGGACTATGTATGGTATGTGATGTGGAGGGTTGTGGAGTCATGTGTTTTTGCCTCTGAGGTCTCCTTTTTTTGCTTTTGTTGAGAACCTCCACATATGTGGGGGTGTGTTGTGTAGTTGTGGGTGGTGTTTTAGGTGCAGTGATTGCGTTGACAACCTTCAGTGCCAGATATACTGTGAGGGAGAGAGCACAGAATATCTTCTTTATGTAATTGCATCTCTCACAAACTGTTTCAGTCAGCCAACACACGTGAATGAAACCCCTCACAGATGGGACAGAAGGTTTCCAGATAAGGGCTGAGACAGTACACGCATTCCTTGTGGAAGTCCAACACAGGAATCTTGTGCCCACAGGAAGTGCACTTTCTTAAACCCTAAGGGTTTATCAGACATCTTACAGTCCAGAAAGAAAAAGGGAAAAGATAAAGTCCCACAAGAATGGACCAACAAACTTGTTTTTAAATATATAAGCAGAGGACAGTTGAAAGAATTCAGGTTTGTTTGTGTCTTTCGGCTTTTCCCGGTTAGGGGTCACCACAGCGGAACTCCGGTCCGCTAATGACTGGTAGTTGATTTTTACGTGCCGAGTTACCAGCCCTGACACAACCTTCAACGAAGGTATACCCATTCACGCATGTCTCCACGCAGAAGACGCTCTAGCTAAGAATCGAACTGGACAGCTTCTTACTGTGAGGCGACAACCCTACCACAACACCACCACCGCGGGTTAGAAAGAATTCAGGTAATGGGAGATAAAAAAAAAAACTGACTTATCTGCTTAAGTTGTACTAGAAACTCTCAGCAGAGCTCGAGCCAAAAGATCACTATGCTTCCTGTCACAGTGGCAAACCAGATCAAAGGTAATCTGGGGAATGAGGCATTGTGGGTAGGGAACAGCAGAGGGTCAAATCAGAGACCCACATGTTGAGGAATGAATACAAATGACAGATCAGTGCTTTCAACTACTCAGCAACAGCACATTTCATCTCACGTCAAAAACTACAATAACCACAAAAGGGAATGCTCAGTGTAACACAAAGATAGGAAATTATTCACTGCCTTGAAGATAAAGCCTGCATGCAGATTTCACAACTTTAAGGACCATTCCAGCCAATTACCTTTTCAAAACTAATGAAAACATGGGGCAACATAGAAAAAAGTCAAAGTGCAATTCATCTGAATTGCATTACAATGTCTATGATCAACATTTCTAGGCTTAGGTTAGCAATCTCACAACTCAAAGGTGAAAAACCTTATGTACCTGAACAAATACATAACCAATTTTCACGTCAGCTAAAAAGCCACATTAAATAAGCCAACAAGCTCTGCACAGAAAGCTGTACACAGTTAAGGAAAAAAAATAAAAATAAAATTAAAATTACTACCCTCTTTCTACTTTGCTGTACAGAAAGACCTGTACTGGTAGAGATTTTAGCTGAATCTAGAACGGAAGCTACCGTTAAAAAAGGGATAAATTAGTAGGGAATATAAAATGCTGCTTGATAACGAAGAATCAGAGAATGTTAGAAAAGACTGGGAAGACAGATTAGATATGCAATTCACAAAAAAACAATGGGAGGACATATGTAGGGCTCAAATATGCAAAACAGACTGGATGGTTTATGATTTTTGCTTGGAAGTGTTTGCATAGCCATTTTATACCCCAAGCAGATGGAAAATGCTGGAGGTTTGATGAAGTAAGCAGCAACTAAGAACATATGTTTTGGGGGTAAACAAATGGGAGTAACTAAGGAAATGTTTTTTTGAGCTTCAATACTGGACTGGAACTGCCTAGACAAAAGTAAAGTCTTGTTAAATTGAATTGCAGTATCTGCCAAAAAAGCAATACTAGAAAATGGAAATCAAAGTCTACTATTTTTAGTAGTGAATACTGTAACAGAAAATAACTGGATGCAGGATCTTTAGAAAACGGTCAGAGCAAATTGCATAGAAAAAAAATGGAAATTGTGGGAATACATGCAGAAAAAAATGTTTTGGAAGAGGAATGACACTTGAGGGAAGGCAGGACTTCACAGACTTATGTAATGTTGAACTGACTACATTGTATAGAATATATGTGATGTATAATGTTTGTAACTGTGAACATGTTAATATGGTTCATTTTCTTTTACATAAAATTATGTTTGCCTGGATCACAAGTCATAATGCGATAAAGGTGTTAAAAAATCTACAGATCCATTTCAGGTCCATGCTTCACTAATACTTTGAATCCGTTCAAGCTTCAGCTTTGGTTTAAGAGATGGCTTCCAGTAATTTAGTTGAAAAAATAAATCAAATGTACTCAGAGGTGATTAAAATAAATGAAACACTGAAAGAATATTTCAATTCAAGCAATAAAATGCTGGAAAAATATAAACTTTACCTAGCGTTCTGATGAACTGAAAACTGCAAAAATCAGACAATGATGTGAAGAAAAAAGCTGGCTGATGGAGGTTTCTCAAAAACTGTTTAAAAAAATAGAGTTAGAGGACAGATGATGCTGAGAAAACCTGATATTTTCTGTTGTACTAGAGAAAATGGAAGGAACAGATTGTTGTAATTTTATGAAAGCACAAATAAGCAACTGGAGTAGTATTCCACAGCAGAATTTGTTAATTGAAAGGGCAACACTGACTGTATGCGCCAAACCTGGCCATGAGAAAGCAGCCAAGACCTATATTAGAAACTATGCAAAAATATCAGCAGAAAGAGTTGATCCTGACAAAATTGTGGTACAAGGGCAAAGCATTAAAAATTGGAGACAGAGTGTTTGAATACAGTTATTCCCTGTAGATAGGTGGAAGAGAAGCAAATTTATCCCAGCAATCAGGGAATGTCGACAGGCGGGTGTAAGATTCAGACTTCAAACTGTTGTATCCAGCTGTTTTCATTTTTTCTTCACCTGGAGGATCAAAGTAATTTTTTTTACACAGAGCAGGCTAAAGAGGAAATCAAGTTTATCCAAAACAAAAAAAGTCAAGCAAGCAAAATGGGACTCTGCTTCTCATTCTTCTCATGGTAAGGTTCACAGTGATTTTGCCAGTGAAAACTTCTTCTCATGGTAAGGTTCACAGTGATTTTGCCAGTGAAAACTTTTCCAGTGACAGATTAGAGTAACATCAGCATCTGTGCTATAAGATGAAGACTACAAAGAGGTGCAAAGCATTTTTCCTGCTGCTGCTGTAGATCTTCCTGAAGGGCAGTTACAGACTGCACTCTCCAGTAGGACAAATCATCTTGCACTTGGCTAAAATAGAGCTATCGGAATAACGTAAGCTGTGTAAACCAGTTTTCCTTTCATCCAACATGAAATGAAAGTTATGTACTTACCATAAGGATAGATTTTTTTCATTTTCATTTCAGTCTGTCTGATACAAGGGGGGGGGGTCCTCAAACTGCTTGTCAGATCCAACCTGGCAAAACTAGTGCTCCAGCCTTATTCGCCTTTAAGGCACCTTTCTTCCCATAATGCACCCATCCCTTAGTTAACTCAGATCTAGTCTGACTTCTAAGATGCAGATGCTACAAATCTGAGCTTCCTTGGACCCAGTGAGCTGAATTATGCAGATTCTTCAGGCCTTGCACCACAAGAGCGAGAAAGGTCAGAGGGTCATTGTACCAAATGGATTATAATGCAAGGATACAGCACTATGGTAATTACATAACTTTCATATCCTATTTAGTATGTTCAATCCAACCCATGGGTCAGAATCCCACATTACAGACCCTCAGTAATATGACAAAAGACCCTTCAGGATGGCAGCTGTGGATGATGCTGTAGCCCTGGAGGTATGTACTGTTAAATAAAGATATGGATGGAAGAAAAGGTGGCAACATCCCAGACATCATTTAGTGTATTGCTTCTGGAAAAGGCAGCCATGACTCTAGTGGAGTTAGGTCTTGTTTTACATGATAGCCAAGACTATGCATCAGAAAAACAACTGTCTTTTAAAGTGATACATTGGACATATTTTGTTCCAATTTATTTTGAACAAATAAAACAAAAAGCTGTTTATCCCTTTTGAATGACTTTGTCCTCTGACTGTAAAAATGCAGTTGTCTTATGCACACCCAATGTAAAGACTGGTAGATGAATGGACAGAAATATTTGCTTTTGAAGTTACTTTGGGGGAAGAAATTAAGTATATGTTCTTAATGTTACTTTGTCTTTATGGACAAATCAGATAAGGAGGAGAGGAAAGTACAGGATGGACTTGTACAGTTGCCTAAAGTGCATTTTAGAAAGGCCTTGCATTATTTATTGGCTAGACAGCATTCCTGAAACCCAATGTGAAAACTCGACTGCTCAAAATAGCTGCATCTAACGCGATAGTGGAGGCACTGGATCCAGTCAAAAAGCGGTGAGGAAGCATAGTATATCCATTATAGGAACTGAGAAACGGTCAATGTCTTGTGGGTTAGCCCATGATGTACCTATTGGACAGAGGAACATCCTTAGGTATTTGGAAATGGAGAAACCAAGTGGTCAATTTCAAAATGTGTAGGTCCAGTTGGGGGTCCCCAGAGGGGTGACTGATCACATCCAGGACTGGGATCTAGGGAGCTGGGATGCTCCTTCAAGTGAGGCCTTACAACAGTAAATCAAGTCTGTTTGGGACAAAAGGGGAATAAGAGTACAACTGTTGCCTTGCACATCAATGCCTTCTGCAAGAATATGGACATAAAGAGAAGGGCTGTGTATGCATGCAGAACATGGGGGGGGGGGCATTGCTAAAACAAGTATTCCTTGGTGGCTGTCCCAGAAATGGAAACATGGCAAAATAACTGCTGCATTTGGTGTCTGGAGGGGAGGGGAGGGGGTTTGAGGGTCACAGCAAAAAATACCGCAACAACTGAATATCCTTTTGGTTGTTGTTGGACTAAGGGACCACTCATAAGGCATTGGTAAATCTCAGCTGAGAATGGTCACAAGGCAACTGTAATCACCCAGAATGTATGCTGCTACCAGAAAGCGGTGGAAGACTGCCACCCACTGCCAGATCTTCAGCTTCCCAACTGCCAGACCCTCAGCTTATCAACATAAGGGGTAGGACCTGGTTCTTTCTTGTTTATTGATGCAACAAAACTACTGCCATGGTCTGTTTTTATGGAAATCACACCCTGCAGAAGGCTGTATTGGAGTCCCTGGCAACACTAGGAAGACAGTCCTCAACTCCAAGACATTTATGTGAAAGTTGGCCTGGTTTGTCCAAAAGCCTTGGACCAAAATGCCTCTGAAATGCCCCCTCCCCACCCAAGGGAGGCGGCGTCCATGGCCAACTTCACTGAGCTTGGGGTTTGAAACTTTTAAGATGACATCATTGGAGCTTGTAGCCACCACTGAAGTTTTCTACAAGAATCTGTGACTGCTACTGTGTTGGATAAAAGGTGCTACTTCGGGACAACTGTGATGTAGGAGCCATTGTAGGATTCCAATATGAAAGTGAGCAAATTCCATTAACAGAAGCAGCAATCATGAGTGCTATGCATGCAGCTGGGTGTTTTGAGAGTAAAAATGTCGAGTGCAGACTGCAACATCTAAATTCTTCTTAGCGGGACAGACGCAATGGAAAGACTAATCTCAGAGTGGGGTGCAAGTTGGATTTTAGTAGGTTTATAGAAATGCTTAGAAAATTGGTTAAA